>NC_092726.1:43478523-43555523 GCF_047496885.1 Scyliorhinus torazame | reverse complement strand
CCCCCATACACACTAACCCCCCAAACACACATTAACCCCTCAACACACACTAACCCCCCCCCCCACACACACACACACATGCACTAATCCTCCCCACACGCATTACCCACCCCCACACACTAGCCCCCGCCGCACTCACCCAGTAGCCCGGCACCGGGCGCATACACTAACCCTCCATAAACAAACACATTAAAAAAAACACTGACTAAGCCCCCCCCCACACAAAAACATACTAAACCCTCCCAACACACACTTACCATCCCACACACACACACTAACCATCCCCCAAATACACACACTAATCTTCTCACGTACACTCACTAACCGCCCCACACTAACGCCGTCCCTCGCACACACCACCCCCTCACACACAAACACACTAATGCCCCTAACATACGCACCCGCACCCCCCATAAACAAAACGCCCACCACACAATCTAACCACACACACGTACACTAACCCACCCCCCACACACTGACCCCCCCACACACACATTAACCCCCCCCCACACACTCATACCCCGCACACACACAATAAACCCCAACCACGCACACTAACTGTCCCACACACACTAACCCCTCCCCACACACGCTACCCCCCAAACATACTAACTTCACCACACAGACACACACTATACCCACCTCACACAAACGCTAAACCACCACACACACTAACCCCTCCCCACACACACAGAGGCTAACCCCCACACACGCTAATCCCCACACACACTAACCCCCCTCCCCCCACACACACACTAAACCCCACACACACACTAAAGCCCCTCACACACTCATAGCCCCCCACACACACTAACCCCCCTCCAACTCACACACACTAACCACCCCCACACACACTAACCCGCCCGAACACACGCTAACCCCCGCACACACACTAACCCCCCCCCCCGCACACACACTAACCCCCCCCCGCACACACAACACCCCCCATACACTAACCCCCCCCCCCCCCACACTAACCCCCCACGCACACTAAACCCCCCCCGCGCACGCACTAACCCCCCACACACACTAACCCCCCCTCCGCACACACACTAACCTCCCACACACACTAACCTCCCCACACACACTAACCCCGCCCCCACACACACGAACCCCCCCCCACACATACTAACCCCCTCCACACACACACTAACCCCCACCCACACACTAACTGTCCAACACACACTAACCCCTCCCCACACACGCTAATCCCCCCCCCGCACACACACACACACACACACACACACACACACTAGCTCCACCACACAGACACACACTAAACCCACCACAGACAAACGCTAAACCCCCACACAAAAATCCCCCCCCACACACACACACACAGACTAACCCCCACACACACTAAGCCCTCAACACACACACACTAACCAACCCCACAAACACTAACCACCCCACACACACTAACCACCCCCAAACGCACACACTACCCCCCCCCACCACACACAATAACCCCCCACACAGTAAACGCCCCCAACACACACATTAACCACCCCACACTCACTAACACCCCCGCACACGCTAACCGCCAACAATACAAACTAACCACACACGCTCACACACGCTAAACCAATCCCACGCACACACTAATGCCCCCGACACACACACTAACCCCCTCCCACGCAGACAAACACACTCCACACACACATACTAATCCCCCACACACAGTGACCACCATAAACACATCAACCCACCCACACATGATCTAACAGAGGGCAGTAGACCGGAGATGCTGATTGGCTGTTGCTGGAAACATTTGCATCAGTGCATTGCGGTCACTGCAGCCAGAAGTTGTACCTGAGAAAGACACCCTCCGTGTTCAACTGAAGGCAAGCATCCAGCAGAGGGCAGTAGAGCGGAGCTGCTGATTGGCTGTTGCGGGGAAAATTTGCATGAGTGCATACCGGTCAGAGCGGCCAGAAGGTGTACCTGAGAAAGACACCCTCCGTGCTCAAGTGAAGGCAAGCATCCAGCAGAGGGCAGTAGAGCGGAGCTGCTGTTTGGATGTTGAGGGGAAAATTTGCATCAGTGCATTGCGGTCACTGCATTTGAAGGTGGTTTGTGCAGGAGCTGTTGTCAAGTGACCGTTAAACCCCAAACAATTGTTCAGTGTTTCACACCCTACCTCCCACTCTAACTACAAAAAGACAATCACTGTAAGGATCCCAGCCGAGTAAAGATAAAGAGGGAGACTCGAGGGCAAGTTGAAGTCTAACGGTGACGTCACAGCATGCAGTTACGTGATTGGCTGGTGACTGGTAAGTATTTTGTCTTTTCCCTGAGGTGTTGTTGTGCGGGGCGCAGTGGTTGCTGAGTGAGTGCTTGCTGAGAAGGGGAGTAAGTTTTTTTAAAAACTGGAGTTTCCAGCTGAATCCGGTCGGAGTGAGGACAGTGGGACTGCTGTGTAAGTAGTAACGATTTAAAGTGTTTGCGCAGGCCCATAACAGCTGATTGCTGTTTTTGTGTGGGGCGCCGTGGTTTTTGTTAAGTGTTTTATTTTTACCTGTATTTAAGTTGGGCTGTTTCCAAACCCTAGACACTACACTTGTAGTGTTCCCCCACCCTTCCACCTCCTTTAACCTAAGGGGTAGAGTGAATAACAAGTAAGCTATTTCTTTTTTTATTCAGAGGGGATGGCAGGGAAGACAGTGCAATGTTCCTCCTGCAGACTGTTTGAGGTGAGGGACGCCGTCAGTGTCCCTGCTTATTTCACCTGTGCGAAGTGCACCATCTCCAGCTCCTCATAAACCGCGTTCGGGAACTAAAGCTGGAGCTGGATGAACTTCCGATCATTCGTGAGACAGAGGTGCTGATAGATAGTAGCTTCAGGGATGTAGTTACTCCAACGAATCAAGATAGATGGGTAACGGTGAGAGGGGCTGGGAGGAAGCAGTCAGTGCAGGAATCCTCTGTGGTCGTTCCCTTCAGTAACACGTATACCGTTTGGGATACTTTTGATGAGGACGACCTACCAAGAGAAACCACGGTGAACGGATCTCCAGCACTGAGTCCGTCCCTGTGGCTCAGAAGGGAAGGAGGGAGAGCAGGAGAGCAATAGTTATTGGGGACTCGATAGTTAGAGGGACAGATAGACGGTTCTGTGGCAGCGAAGGAGACGCACGGATGGTATGTTGCCTCCCGGGTGCCAGTATCCATGGCATCCCCGACCGTGTTTTCAAAATCCTTGGGGGGAAGGGGGAACAGTCACAAGTCGTGGTACAAATCGGTACCAACGACATAGCTAAGAGAATGGACGGGGATTTAAAACAGTAGTTTAGGAAGCTGAGAGCCAGGACAAACCATGGTGTCATCTCTGGGTTGTTGCCGGTGCCACGTGCTAGTGAGGTGAGCGACAGGGAGAGAGTGCAGATAAACACGTGGCTGCAGGGATGGTGTAGGAGGGAGGGTTTCAGGCACGTGGATAATGGGAGCATATTCTGGGGAAGGTGGGATCTGTACCGACAAGACGGTTTGCACCTGGTCCAGAGGGGCACCAATATACTGGGGGAGAAATTTGGTACGGCTGTTTGGGGGGGGGGGGGTGCGGGGTGGTTAAACGAATTTGTCAGGGGGCTGGGAAAACGAGCTGTAGTCCAGAAGCCAGTGTTGAGAGCAGTGACGAACTGAGGAAGGTATCAATGTCGCAGGAGTGTACTGGCAGACATAAAGGTGGGTTGAAGTGTGTCTACTTCAATGCAAGGAGCATCCGGAATAAGGTACAAGGCAGACCGTCCAGTTTAAGACATGGTGGCATTGCCAGACAGTCCAGTCTCAGCCATGGTGGAATTGCCAGGCAGGCGGTCCAGTGTCAGACATGATGGAATTACAAGTTAGACGGTCCAGTGTCACACATGGATGAATTATATGGCATCCGATACAGTGTCAGACATGGCGGAACTGCCAGGCAGACGGTCTAGTGTCACATATGGTGGAATAACAAGGCAGACGGTCCAGTGTCAGACATAGCGGAACTGCCAGGCAGACGGTCTAGTGTCAGACATGGGGGAATTACAAGGCAGACGGTCCAGTGTCAGACACGGTGGAATTGCCAGGCATACGGTCCAGTGTCAGACATGGTGGAATTCCCAGGCAGACGGTCCAGTGTCAGACATTGTGGAATTGCCAGACAGACGGTCCAGTGTCAGACATGGTGGAATTCCCAGGCAGACGGTCCAGTGTCAGACATGGTGGAATTGCCAGACAGACGGTCCAGTGTCAGACATGGTGGAATTTCCAGACAGACGGTCCAGTCTCAGACATGGTGAAATTGCCAGGCAGACGGTCCAGTTTCAGACATGGTGGAATTGCTAGGCAGACGTCCCCGTTTCTGACATCGTGGAATTACATGGCAGATGGTGCAGTGTCAGACATGGTGGAAATACAAGGCAGGCGGTTCAGTTCTAGACATGGTGGAACTGCCAGGCAGACAGTCCAGTCTCAGCTATGGTGGAATATCAAGGCAGACGGGATCCAGTGTCAGACATGGTTGAATTGCCAGGCAGACGGCCCAATGTCAGACATAGTGGAATTGCCAGGCAGCCGGTCCTGTGTCAGACATGGTAGAATTGCCAGGCAGAAGGTCCAGTCTCAGACATGGTGGAAATACAAGTCAGAGGATCCAGTTTCAGACATTTTGGAATTGCCAGGTTGACGGTCCAATGTCAGACATGGAGGAATTACGGTGAAAATTTGCATCAGTGCATTACGGTCACTGAACCCGAATATACCTCTGCAAGACACCCTCTGTGTTCAAGTGAAGGCAAGCATCCCGCAGAGGGCAGTAGAACGGAGCTGCTGATTGGCTGTTCCGGGTAAAATTTGCATCAGTGATTTGCGGTCACTGCAACCAGAGGGTGTGCCTGAGCAAGACACCCTCCGTGTTCAAGTGAAGACAAGCATCCAACAGAGGGCAGTAGAGCAGCGCTGCTGATTGGCTGTTGCGGGACAAAATTGCATCTGTGCATTGCGGTCACAGCATCTTGAAGGTGGTTTGTGGAGGGTCTGTTGTCAAGTGACAGTTAAACCCCAAACAGTTGTTCAGTGTTTCCCTCCCTACCTACTCTTCAAGCCCCCAAACATACGATGACTGTAAGGATCCCAGCCGAGTAAAGATAAAGAGGGAGATTCGAGGGCTTGTAGAAGTACAAAGAAGTCGAACCGTGACGTCACAGCCTGCAGGTAAGTGATTGGCTGGTGACTGGTAAGTAGTTTTTCTTTTACCTGAGGTGTTCCCGTGCGGGGCGCAGGGGTTGCTGAGTGAGTGCTTGCTGAGAAGGGGAGTACTTTTTTATAAAACTTACTGTTGGGAATTTCCAGCTTGTACCCGGTCGGAGTGAGGACAGTGGGACTGCTGGGTCAATAGTACAGACTTAAAGTGTTTGCGCATGCGCATAACAGCTGATTTCTGTTCGTGTGTGGGGCGCAATGGTTGCTGGTTAAGTGTTTTATTTTTATTTTTACCTGTATTTAAGTTTGGTGGTTACGAAAACATAGACACTACACTTGTAGTGTCCCCCACCCTTCCACCTCCTTTAACCTAAGGGGTAGCGTGAATAACAGGTAAGCTCTATCTTTCTTTTTCTCTTTTTATCTAGAGGGGATGGCAGGGAAAGCAGTGCAATGTTCCTGCTGCAGAATGTTTGAGGTGAGGGACGCCGTCAGTGTACCTGCTGATTTCAGCTGTGGGAATTGTACCCATCTCCAGCCCCTCAGAAACTGCGTCAGGGAACTGGAGCTGGATGAACTCCGGATCATTCGTGAGTCACAGGTGCTCAAAGATAGTAGCTTCAGGGATGTAGATACTCCTCAGAATCAAGAGAGATGGGTGACGGTGAGAGGGGCTGGGAGGAAGCAGTCAGTGCAGGGATCCCCTGTGGTCGTTAACATCAGTAACAAGTATACCGCTTTGGATACTGTTGATGGGGATGACCTACCAGGGGTAAGCCATGGTGTACGGATCTCCAGCACTGAGTCCATCCCTGTGGCTCAGGATGGAAGTAGGGAGAGCAGGAGAGCAATAGTTATTGGGGACACAATAGTTAGAGGGACAGATAGACGGGTATGTGTCAATGAAAGAGACTCGCGGATGGTATGTTGCCTCCCGGGTGCCAGGGCCCGTGACGTCTCGGACCGTGTTTTCAGAATCCTTAAGGGGGAGGGGGGACAGACACAAGTGGTGTTACACATCGGTACCAACGACATAGCAAAGAAAGGGACGGGGATTTGAAACAGGAATTTAGGGAGCTAGAGTGGAAGCTCAGAGCCAGGACAAACCATGTTGCCATCTCTGGTTTGTTGCCGGTGCCACGTGCTAGTGAGGTGAGGAACAGCGAGAGAGTGCAGATAAACACGTAGCTGCAGGGATGGTGTAGCAGGGAGGGTTTCAGGTCGTGGATAATTGGAGCACATTCTGCGGAAGGTGGGTCCTGGACAGACAGGACGGTTTGCACCTGAACCAGATGGGCACCAATATCCTGGGAGAGGGGGGGGGGGGCGGACGAATTTGTCAGGGGGCTGTGATAACGAGTTGTAGTCCAGAAGGAGAGTGGAGAGTAGTGACGTACTGAGGAGGGTATCAAGATCGCAAGAGTGTACCGGCAGACAGAAAGGTGGGTTCAAGTGTGTCTACTTCTATGCAAGGAGCATCCGGTATATGGTACAAGGCAGACGGTCCAGTATCAGACATGGTGGAATTACAAGACAGTCGGACCAGACTCAGACATTTTAGAATTACAAGGCAGACGGTCCAATGTCAAACATGGTGAAATTACAAGGCAGACAGTCCAGTGTCAGACATGGTCGAATTGACAGTCAGACGGTCCAGTGTCAGACACGGTGGAATTCCCAGGCGACGGTCCAGTGTCAGACTTGGTGGAATTGCCAGGCAGATGGTCCAGTGTCAGACTTGGTGGAATTGCCAGGCAGAGTATCACAGCTATACAGCGAGAGGACACCTCAGAGGGCAGTGAGGCTATATGGGTAGAGATCAGGAATAAGAAGGGTGCAGTCACAATGTTGGGGGTATACTACAGGCCTCCCAACAGCCAGCGGGAGATAGAGGAGCAGAGAGGTAGACAGATTTTGGAAAAGAGTAAAAACAACAGGGTTGTGGTGATGGGAGACTTCAACTTCCCCAATATTGACTGGGACTCACTTAGTGCCAGGGGCTTAGACGGGGCAGAGTTTGTAAGGAGCATCCAGGAGGGCTTCTTAAAACAATATGTAAACAGTCCAACTAGGGAAGGGGCGGTACTGGACCTGGTATTGGGGAATGAGCCCGGCCAGGTGGTAGATGTTTCAGTAGGGGAGCATTTCGGTAACAGTGACCACAATTCAGTAAGTTTTAAAGTACTGGTGGACAAGGATAAGAGTGGTCCGAGGATGAATGTGCTAAATTGGGGGAAGGCTAATTATAACAATATTAGGCGGGAACTGAAGAACATAGATTGGGGGCGGATGTTTGAGGGCAAATCAACATCTGACATGTGGGAGGCTTTCAAGTGTCAGTTGAAAGGAATACAGGACAGGCATGTTCCTGTGAGGAAGAAAGATAAATACGGCAATTTTCGGGAACCTTGGATGACGAGTGATATTGTAGGCCTCGTCAAAAAGAAAAAGGAGGCATTTGTCAGGGCTAAAAGGCTGGGAACAGACGAAGCCTGTGTGGCATATAAGGAAAGTAGGAAGGAACTTAAGCAAGGAGTCAGGAGGGCTAGAAGGGGTCATGAAAAGTCATTGGCAAATAGGGTTAAGGAAAATCCCAAGGCTTTTTACACGTACATAAAAAGCAAGAGGGTAGCCAGGGAAAGGGTTGGCCCACTGAAGGATAGGCAAGGGAATCTATGTGTGGAGCCAGAGGAAATGGGCGAGGTACTAAATGAATACTTTGCATCAGTATTCACCAAAGAGAAGGAATTTGTAGATGTTGAGTCTGGAGAAGGGGGTGTAGATAGCCTGGGTCACATTGTGATCCAAAAAGACGAGGTGTTGGGTGTCTTAAAAAATATTAAGGTAGATAAGTCCCCAGGGCCGGATGGGATCTACCCCAGAATACTGAAGGAGGCTGGAGAGGAAATTGCTGAGGCCTTGACAGAAATCTTTGGATCCTCGCTGTCTTCAGGGGATGTCCCGGAGGACTGGAGAATAGCCAATGTTGTTCCTCTGTTTAAGAAGGGTGGCAGGGATAATCCCGGGAACTACAGGCCGGTGAGCCTTACTTCAGTGGTAGGGAAATTACTGCAGAGAATTCTTCGAGACAGGATCTACTCCCATTTGGAAGCAAATGGACGTATTAGTGAGAGGCAGCACGGTTTTGTGAAGGGGAGGTCGTGTCTCACTAACTTGATAGAGTTTTTCGAGGCGGTCACTAAGATGATTGATGCAGGTAGGGCAGTAGATGTTGTCTATATGGACTTCAGTAAGGCCTTTGACAAGGTCCCTCATGGTAGACTAGTACAAAAGGTGAAGTCACACGGGATCAGGGGTGAACTGGCAAGGTGGATACAGAACTGTCTAGGCCATAGAAGGCAGAGGGTAGCAATGGAGGGATGCTTTTCTAATTGGAGGGCTGTGACCAGTGGTGTTCCACAGGGATCAGTGCTGGGACCTTTGCTCTTTGTAGTATATATAAATGATTTGGAGGAAAATGTAACTGGTCTGATTAGTAAGTTTGCAGACGACACAAAGGTTGGTGGAATTGCGGATAGCGATGAGGACTGTCTGAGGATACAGCAGGATTTAGATTGTCTGGAGACTTGGGCGGAGAGATGGCAGATGGAGTTTAGCCTGGACAAATGTGAGGTAATGCATTTTGGAAGGGCTAATGCAGGTAGGGAATATACAGTGAATGGTAGAACCCTCAAGAGTATTGAACGTCAAAGAGATCTAGGAGTACAGGTCCACAGATCACTGAAAGGGGGTACACAGGTGGAGAAGGTAGTCAAGAAGGCATACGGCATGCTTGCCTTCATTGGCCGGGGCACTGAGTATAAGAATTGGCAAGTCATGTTGCAGCTGTATAGAACCTTAGTTAGGCCACACTTGGAGTATAGTGTTCAATCCTGGTCGCCACACTACCAGAAGGATGTGGAGGCTTTAGAGAGGGTGCAGAAGAGATTTACCAGAATGTTGCCTGGTATGGAGGGCATAAGCTATGAGGAGCGATTGAATAAACTCGGTTTGTTCTCACTGGAACGAAGGAGGTTGAGGGGCGACCTGATAGAGGTATACAAAATTATGAGGGGCATAGACAGAGTGGATAGTCAGAGGCTTTTCCCCAGGGTAGAGGGGTTAATTACTAGGGGGCATAGGTTTAAGGTGAGAGGGGCAAAGTTTAGAGTAGATGTACGAGGCAAGTTTTTTACGCAGAGGGTAGTGGGTGCCTGCAACTCACTACCGGAGGAGGTAGTGGAAGCAGGGACGATAGGAACATTTAAGGGGCATCTTGACAAATATATGAATAGGATGGGAATAGAAGGATACGGACCCAGGAAGTGTAGAAGATTGTAGTTTAGTCGGGCAGTATGGTCGGCACGGGCTTGGAGGGCCGAAGGGCCTGTTCCTGTGCTGTAAATTTCTTTGTTCTTTGTTCTTTGACGGTCAATCTCAGACATGGTGGAATTGCCAGGCAGACGGTCCAGTGTCAGACATGGTGGAATTACCAGGCAGACGGTCCAGTGTCAGACGGTGGAATTGCCAGGCAGACGGTCCAGTTTCAGACAGGGTGGAATTACAAGGCGGACGAGTGAGGAAGTACTTTGACCATTTAAGGAGCTGGGAGGTCACACAGCCAATGTCTGAACAGTTGGAGCCAGCTGGCATCACCACTGCCCCCGCAGCAGAGCCGGAACCGAGGGAGCCTGAGAGTTCCGAAGAGAATAGTAAGAACTCTAACAACACCAGGTTAAAGTCCACCAGGTTTGTTTCGAATCACTAGCTTTCGGAGCGCAGCTCCTTCCTCAGGTGAATCCGGAGGAACTCACCAGTGACCTCGATGGAGCTGGATAGGGGGGAGTCCACGAAGTGGTGTCGAATCCTCGAAGCAACATCCTGCTGCTGACAACATCAGTTTCCAATTGGTGGAGGAGCCGGATGGAGCCCAGGGTGATCCACCATGCCTCAGATTCCCCCTGTGAAGGACTGTTCTTAACTGTCCCTTTTTAATGTCTCCAGCTTTTCTTGTACACATTTCACTGTAAATGACTCAAATTGTTTGCATGTTACTGAGGGACGTAAGAGGGGGGAATCTGACAACGCTGCCTCTATCAGGGGTGATCCCATGTGGTCCACGTCACCCGCTCGGCGCCTATCGTGTGTGAGTGTGTGAACCCCGACTAATGGGGAATAATCCCTGGGAGCAGGGAACAGGCAGTGTGGCCTCGGGAGCCACCAATTAAAAAGCTGTTTCAGAGACCTCTGTGCTGTATATAGTTAACCATTCACTTCCACTTAATAATCCCTGGGAGCAGGGGACAGGCAGTGTGGCCTCGGGAGCTACCAATTAAAGAGCTGTTTCAGAGACCTCTGTGCTGTATATAGTTCACCATTTACTTCTCAATAATCCCTGGGAGCAGGGGACAGGCAGTGAGGCTCTGGTAGCCCCCAATTAAAAAACTATTTCAGAAACCTCGGTGCCTGTACAGAGTGAACCATTTACCTTTTCTCAATGATCCCCTTTCTTGTTATACAAGGAGCCCCTGCAGTGTTGCCTGAAACCACCACAGTGTAATGGTCACCATTACTGAGACGGCTTTTCAATTCCGGATACAGAGAAGGTCAATGGAACTGTGCCGTTAACAGCCACTGACAGGACCATCCACAGCCTGGTGTCAGGCTCCAGGCCGTGCTGAAGGAGGCGTCAACGTTCTGTAACCAGCTCCTTGTTATATCAGAATTGACAGGACCATCCACAACCTGGTGTGAGGCTCCAGGCCCTGCTGAACGAGGTGACACCGTTCTGTAACCGGCACCTTGTTATATCAGATTTGACAGGACCATCCACAGCCTGGTGTCAGGCTCCAGGCCGTGCTGAACGAGGTGACACCGTTCTGTAACCAGCTCCTTGTTATATCAGATTTGACAGGACCATCCACAGCCTGGTGTGAGGCTCCAGGTCGTGTTGAAGGAGGCGACACCGTTCTCTGACCAGCTCCTTGTTGGATCAGATTTGCCTCACACTCTGCTCCTCTACTCTCTGGAGTGGAGACGCATGAATGGTGATTAAATTGGGGTTTGCAAGATGTTAACATGTATGGATAAAGTGGAAGTGGAGCGGATGCTTCCTCTTGTGGGGCATTCTGGAACGAGAGTTTATAATCTCAGGATAACAGGCAGCAAATGTACAGCAGAGCTGAGGAGGATCTATTTCTCCCAATGGGATGTGAATCTGTGGAATTTTCTATCCCAGAGTGCGGTGCATGCTGGGACAGTGAGTACATTTTAGGACGAGTTGGATGGATTTTGAATTGGGAATGGGTTGAGAATATTAGATAATGGGCAGGACGGTGACGTTAAGCCGAGGATGAGATCAGCCAAGATCGAATGACAGAGCAGACTCAATGGGCCAAATAGCCTCATTCTGCTCCTGGACCTTCTGAACTTACAAACTTATGAAGTGAAGAACGTGGATTCAATCTTTCCAAGATGTAAGTGACGTGAGCAATATTACACTTAAAGTGGTTTATACAATAAATAACCGGACCGTGAGACTTACCAGGGACACCGACAACAGCCAGGAGTGGATAATAACCCGCCTGAATTATCATCAGTGCGCCGCGGATCCGCTGTTGTAAAGACGGCCAATTCAGATAGAAAATACCCAGGGATAAACTCCTTTCTATTGTTGTAACATGCAGATCGATTGTTCTGAGATTCTGATCCATTGCTGTAACGTTCCTGTGGATTGTTCCCAGATTCTGATCCATTGCTGTCACGTTCCTGTGGGTAGTTCCCAGATTCTGATCCATTGCTGTAACGTCCCTGTGGATAGTTCACAGATTCTGATCCATTGCTGTAACGTTCCTATTGGTAGTCACCAGATTCTGCTCCCTCCTCTCGGTCTCTCTGGAGGCGCTGATCTCTGGCAGTGTTGGAATTGACGCTCCGCTGACAGATTGGGATAACACAATGAAAGGAATCGCTAATTAATAGCTGAGAGAAACCCTCCAGTGACACGGTTAGAATCCATAGAGACTGACATTAATCACAGTTACTAAACAAACAGGCTCAGTTAACCCCTTTCAGTCCAACACTTTTATAACGCAATGAAATAGAAGATTAACCGGGTCTGGATTGGCTGTGTGGCAGTGACTGAGGGATGGAGTGTGGAAATAGTGGACACACTGACCCTGATACTCAATCTTCATTGATATCTGAGTGGTTCCAGGGAACTGGGGGATTTTCAATGTCCCATCCTCTTTATAAAAGGAGAGAGAGGGATAAACCCTGGAGTGACAGAGCAGTCAGTATAATGTTAGTCACCAGGACATTTCTCGAGGCCAGAACAGAATGCGCGGGGACAGATTGGCAGGGAGGAAATGGTGTCATCCGTGAGCAGCAGAACCAGTGAATGCATTTCGGTATCTCTCTGTCTGTGTGTATCTTTTCCTGTGTCTGTCTCTGTATCTCTCAGTCTGTGTGTATCTGTCTCTGTATCTCTCTCTGTATCTCTCTGTCTGTGTGTATCTGTCCCTATGTCTGTCTCTGTGTCTCTCTCTGTACCTCTCTCTGTCTCTCGCTGTACTTCTCTCTGTATCTCTCTCTGTCGCACTCTCTGCCTCTCTCTATCTGTCTCTCTCTCTGTCAATCTCTCTGTCTCACTCTCTCTCTCTCTGGCTCTCTCTGTCTTTCGCTCTCTGTCTCTCTCTCTCTGTCTCTGTCTCTCTCTCTCTGTTCTCTCTCTCTGTATCTCTCTGAGTACCTGCCTCTGCATCTGTCTCTGTATCTCTCTCTCTGCATCTCTCTACCTTTATCTCCCATTTTATCTCCCCCTGTATCTCTCCGTATCTCTCCCTGCATCTCTCTCTGCATCTCTCTATATCTCTGAGTATGTCTCTGTATCTCGCTCTCTCTACCTCTCTCCCTCTCTAGCTCTCTCTTTATCTGTCTCTGTTTCTGTCTTTGTACCTCTCTTCTCGGTATCTCTCTCTGTATCTGCCTCTGTATCTCTCTCTCTGTCTCTCTCTCTCTATGTTTCTCCCTCTCTGAATTTCTCTCTCTGTATCTCTCTCTCTCTGTATCTCTCAGTATCTCTCTATCTCTGTATCTTTCTCTGTATCACTCTCTCTCTGTATCTTTCTCTGTAGCTCTCTCTGTAACTTTCTCGGTGTCTCTCTCTGTATCTCTCTCTGTATCACTCTCTCGCTCAGTATCTCCCTCACTGTATCTCTCTCTTAGTATCACTCTCTCTGTATCTCTCTCTCTGTATCTCTCTAAGCATCTCTCTATCTCTGCATCTTTCTCTGTATCACTCTATCTGTATCTCGCTCTGTCTCTCTCTCTATCTCTCTCTCTGCCTCTGTCTGTCACTCTCTCTCTCTGTCTCTCTGTGTGTCTCCCTCTCCCTGTGTCTCTCTCTCTATCTCTCTCTCTGTATCTCTCTGTACCTATATCTGCACCAGTCTCTGTATCTCACTCTCTGTACCTCTCTCTCTGTACCTCTATATTTCTATCTCTCTCTCTGCATTCCTCTCTCTGTATCTCCCTTGTATCTCCCTCTGTATCTCTCTCTGTACCTTCTGTCTCTGTATCTCTCACAGTCACTCTCATACCAGGCAGAACTGCACCCAGAATTTCACCAATTTCAAACAGTCCTTGAAACTGCCCCAAAGAAGAGTCACTTTATAGAGTCACGGAGGTCTACAGCACAGAAAAGGCCGGTCGGCCCATCACGACTGCACTGGTCAAAAACAACCACCTAACTATTCTAATCCCATTCTCCAGCACTTGACCCATGGCCTTGTATGGCCTGGAATCGCAAGTGCACACCTAAATACTTCTTTAATGTTATAAAGGCCTCTGCCTCCACCACCTATTCATGCTGAGAGTTCCAGACTCCCATCACTCTCTGGGTGAAAAGGTTGTTCCTCACATCCCCTCTGAACCTCCTGCTTCCTTACCTTCAATCCATGCCCCCTGGTCATTGATTCCTCCACCAAAGGGAAACGTTTATTCCTGTCTACCTCTGCGATGGGCAGCACGGTAGCATTGTGGATAGCACAATTGCTTCACAGCTCCAGGGTCGCAGGTTCGATTCCGGCTTGGGTCACTGTCTGTGCGGAGTCTGCACAGCCCCCCGTGTGTGCGTGGGTTTCCTCCGGGTGCTCCGGTTTCCTCCCACAGTCCAAAGATGTGCAGGTTAGGTGGATTGGCCATGATAAATTGCCCTTAATTTCCAAAATTGCCCTCAGTATTGGGTGGGATTACTGGGTTATAGCGATCAGGTGGAGGTGTTGACCTTGGGTAGGGTGCTCTTTGCAAGAGCCGGTGCAGACTCGATGGGCTGAATGGCCTCCTTCTACACTGTAATTTCTATGAATAATCTATGCCCCACAGAATTGTATACATTTCACTCCTGTCACCCCTCAGTCTCCTCTGCTCCAGGAATACAATCCAGCACAGGGCTAAATCGCTGGCTTTGAAAGCAGACCAAGGCAGGCCAGCAGCACGGTTCCATTCCCGTAACAGTCTCCCCGAACAGGCACCGCAATGTGGCGACTTGGGGCTTTTCACAGTAACTTCATTAAAGCCTACTTGTGACAATAAGTGATTTTCATTTCATTTCATTTCTCTCCTTCTGTATCTCTCGCTCTGTATCTCTCTCTGTATCTCTCTCCATCTGTTTCTCTCTCGGTATCTCTCTCTACACGTTCTGTCTCTGTATCTCTCTCTGTATCTACCTTTATATCTCTCTCTCTGTCACCCTCTGGAGCTCTCTGCGTTTTTTTCTCTGTATCTGTACATCTCTCTGTATCTCTCTCTGTATCTCTCTCTGTACCTTCTGTCTCTGTATATTTCTCTGTATCTGTCCCTGTATCTCTCTCTCTGTCACTCTCTGTATCTCTCTCGGTTTTTCTCTCTGTACCTGTATATCTCTCTCTGTATCTCTCTCTCTGTATCTGTCTCTTTATTTCTCTCTCTATCTCTCCCTGTATCTCTCTCCGTATCTCTCTGTCTCTGTATGTCTTTCTCTGTACCTCTCCCTGTATCTCTCTCTGTATCTGCCTCTGTATCTCTCTGTCTCTGTATCTATCTGTCTCTGTATCTCTCTGTCTCTGTATCTCTCTCTATTTGTATCTCTCTCTCTGTATTTATATCTGTCTCTGTATCTCACTCAATGTATCGTTCTCTCTGTATCTGTCTCTGTATGTCACTCTGTATCTCTCTCTGTCTCTGACTCTCTCTTACACTCTCTCTGTATCTCTCTCTCTGTATCTCTCTCTGTTCCTCTCTCTCAGTACCTCTCTCTCTGTATCTCCCTCTGTATCTCTCTCGATCTCTAAGTATCTCGCTGTTTCTGCATCTCGCTCTCTGTACCTCTCTCCCTCGCTCTGTCTCTCCGTATCTGTCTCTGTATCAGTCTCTGTACTTCTCTGTCTTGGTATCTCTCTCTGTATCTGTCTCTATAACTCTCTCTCTGTCTCTCTCTGTATCTCTCTCGGTTTTTCTTTCTGGATATTTATCTCTCTCTCTGTATCTCTCACTATGTTTCTTTCTCTCTATTTCTCTCACTGTATCTCTCTCTTTGTATCTCTCTCATTATCTCTCTGTCTCTGTATTTCTTTCCCTGTACCTCTCCGTGTATCTCTCTCTGTGTCTCTCTCTGCATCAGTCTCTGTATCTCTCTGTCTCTGTATCTCTGTCTCTGTATCTCTCTGTCTCTGTATCTCTCTGTCTGAATCTCTGTCTGTATCTCTCTCGGTATCTGTCTCTCTGCATCTATCTAAGCATCTCTCTGTCTCTGTATCTTTCTATGTATCGCTCTTTCTCAGTATCTCTCTCTGTATCTCTCTCGCTGTATCTCTATCTCTGTATCTCTCTCTCTGTATCTCTCGAAGTATCTCCCTGTCTCTGTATCTTTCCCTGTTTCACTCTCTTTCTGTATCTCTCTCTGTACCACTCCCTGTACCTCTCTCTGAATCTCTCTCCGTATCTCGTTCTGTATCACTCTCTCTGTATCTCTCTAAACATCTCTCTGTATCTTTATCTTTCTCTGTATCACCCTATCTGTATCTCTCTGTGTCTCTCTCTCTGTCTCTCACTCTGAGTTTCTGTACCTATCTCTGCACCATTCTCTGTATCTCTCTCTCTGTACCTATCTCTCTGCATCTATCTCTGTATCTCCCTTTGTATCTCCCTCTGTATCTCTCTCAGTATCTCTCTCTGCACCCTCTGTCTCTGTATCTATCTCTGTATCTCCCTCTCTGTCACTCTCTGTATCTCTCTGGGGGTTTTCTCTCTGTATCGGTATCTCTCTCTCTGCATCTCTCATCTGTATCTCTCTCTGTGTATCTCCGTATCTCTCTCTGTATCTTCTGTTTCTGTATCTCCGTATCTCTCTCTGTATCTTCTGTTTCTGTATCTCCCGTTGTATCTGTCGCGGTATCTCTCTGTCACTCTCTGTATCACTCTCGGTTTTTATCTCTGTATCTGTACCTCTCTCTCTGTATCTCTCTGTATCTCTCTCTCTGCACCTCTCTCTCTATCTCCCTCTGTACCTTCTCCCTCTCTCTGTATCTGTCTCTGTATCTCTCTTTCTGTCACTCTCTGTATCTATCTCGGTTTTTCTATCTGTATCCCTCTATATATCTCTCTCTCTGTATCTCTCTCTCTGTATTTCTCCCTATGTATTTCTCTCTCTGTATCTCTCTCAGTATATTTCTGTCTCTGTATGTCTCTCTCTGTACCTATCCCTGTATCTCTCTCTGTATCTCTCTCTGCATCTGTCGCTGTATCTCTCTGTCTCTGGAGCTATCGGTCTCTGTATCTCTGTCTCTGTATCTCTCTCTCTGCATCTCTCTCTGTATATCTCTGCCTGTATCTCTCTGTCTGTAACTCTCACTTTGTCTCCCTCTCTCTTTCTCTCTCTCTGTATCGTTCTCTGTATCTCTCCCTGTATCTGACTCGGTCTGACTCTGTTTCTCGCTCTGTATCTTTCTCCCTGAATCTCTCTGTCTCCGCTGTATTTATCTCTCACTGCCTATTTCTCTGTTTATCTCTCTCTATGCATCTCTCTCGGAATCTCTCTCCCTACAACTCTCTGATTATCCCTCTCTCTGCATCTCCCATTGTCTCGGTCTTATCTCTTCATCTCTCGCTATTTCAATCTCAATCTCTCCCTGTACCTCTCTCTGCAGCTCTTTCTCATTGTATCTCTCTCAGTAGCATTCTCTCTGCATCGCTCTACCATTTCTGACTGGAACGGAGGAGGTTGAGGGGCGACCTGATAGAGGTCTACAAAATTATGAGGGGCATAGACAGAGTGGATAGTCAGAGGCTTTTCCCCGGCGTACAGGGGTCAATTACTAGGGGGCATAGGTTTAAGGTGCGAGGGGCAAGGTTTAGAGTAGATGTACGAGGCACTTTTTTACGCAGAGGGCAGTGGGTCCCTGGAACTCGCTATCGGAGGAGGTGGTGGAACCAGGGACGATAGTTACATTTAAGGGGCATCTTGACACATACATGAATAGGATGGGAATAGAGGGATATGGACCCAGGAAGTGTCGAAGATTGTAGTTTAGTCGGGCAGCATGGTCGGCACGGGCTTGGAGGGCCGAAGGGCCTGTTCCTGTGCTGTACATTTCTTTGTTCTTTGTTGTTCTTTGTACCTCTCTGTGTGCATGTCTAAGACTGCATCTCTGTATCTTTCAGTCAGTATCTCTCTCCCTCTGTATCTGTCCGTACCATTCTCCCCCTCTGTGTATCTCTGTATCTCTCTCCGTATCATTCGCTCTGCATCTCTCTACCTCTCTGTGTGCATCTCTGTGACTGCATCTCTCTCTCTGTACCTCTCTCTGTATCTCTGTATGTCTCTCCGTATCATTTGATCTGCATTTCTCGACCTCTCTGTGTGTATCTCTCTGACTTTATTTAACTCTTTCTCCCTGCGTCTCTCTCTGTATCCCCCCCCCGCTATGTCTCTCTACACCTCTCTCTGAATATCGCTCTATTCCCCTCTCTCAGCATCACTCTGTGCATATCTCTGTGCATATCTCTCTGTAACTCTCTCGTATCTCTCTCCGTATCTATCACTGTATCTCTCCCTGTACTTCTCTATGTATTTCTGTATCTCTCTCCGTATCATTCTCTCTGCATCTCCCTCTTCCTCTCTGTGTGCATCTCTATGACGGTGTCTAACTCTCTCTCTGTATCTCTCTCCCTTTATCTCTCTCTCTGTATCTTTCTCTCTCTGTATATCTCTGTATTTCTCTCTCTATATATCTCTATCTGTATCTCCTTCTCTGTATCTCTCTCTCTATGTATCTCTCTCTGTATCTCTGTATCTCTCTCACTCTCTCTCTCTGTACAGAACATAGAACATAGAAAAATACAGCACAGAACATGCCCTTCGGCGCGCGATGTCGTGCCGAACGTTTGTCCGAGATTAATCATAGATTATCATAGAATTGACATTGCAGAAGGAGGCCATTCGGCCCATCAAGTCTGCACCGGCTCTTGGAAAGAGCACCCTACCCAAGGTCAAAACCTACACCCAACACTTCTGGCAATTTTGGACACTAAGGGCAATTTACCATGGCCAATCCACCTAACCTGCACATCTTTGGACTGTGGGAGGAAACCGGAGCACCCGGAGGAAACCCACGCAGACACGGGGAGGATGTGCAGACTCCGCACAGACAGTGACCCAAGCCGGAATCGAACCCGGGACCCTGGAGCTGTGAAACAATTGTGCTAGCCACAATGCAACCCTGCCGCCTGTAAGAACAAATTAATCTACACTATATCATTCTACCGTAATCCATGTATTTATCCAATAGCTGCTTGAAGGTACCTAATGTTTCCGACACAACTACTTCCACAGGCAGTGCATTCCATGCCCCCACTACTCTCTGGGTAAAGAACCTACTTCTGACATCCGCCCTATATCTTCCACCATTCACCTTAAATTTATGTCCCCTTGTAATGGTTCGTACCACCCTGGGAAAAAGTCTCTGACTGTCTACTCTATCTATTCCCCTGATCATCTTATAAACCTCTATCATGTCGCCCCTGGTCCTTCTCCGTTCCAATGAGAAAAGGCCTAGCACCCTCAACCTTTCCTCGTAAGACCTACTCTGCATTCCAGGCAACATCCTGGTAAATCTCCTTTGCACCTTTTCCAAAGCTTCCACATCCTTCCGAAAATGAGGCGACCAAAACTGTACACAGTACTCCAAATGTGGCCTTACCAAAGTTTTGTACAGCCGCATCATCACCTCACGGCTCTTAAATTCAATCCCTCCGTTAATGAACGCTAACCCATCCTTCGACTACCTCATCCAAGCCATTAATGAAAATCACAAACAGCAGAGGACCCAGAACTGATTCCTGCGGTACGCCACTGGTAACTGGGATCCAGTCTGAATATTTGCCGTCCACCACCACTCTCTGACTTCTATTGGTTAGCCAGTTCGTTATCCAACTGGCCAAATTTCCCACTTTCCTACGCTCCTTACTTTCTGCATAAGCCTAACATGGGGAACCTTATCAAATGCCTTACTAAAATCCATGTACACTACATCCACTGCTTTTCATTCATCCACATGCTTGGTCACCTCCTCAAAGAATTCAATAAGACTTGTAAGGCAAGACCTTCCCCTCACAAATCCGTGCTGACTATCCCTAATCAAGCAGTGTCTTTCCAGATGCTCAGAAATCATATCCTTCAGTACCCTTTCCATTACTTTGCCTACCACCGAAGTAAGACTAACTGGCCTGTAATTCCCAGGGTTATCCCTAGTCCCTTTTTTGAACAGGGGTACGACATTCGCCACTCTCCAATCCCCTGGTACCACCCCTGTTGACAGTGAGGACGAAAAGTTCATTTCCAACGGCGCTGCAATTTCATCTCTTGCTTCACATAGAATCCTTGGATATATCCCGTCAGGCCCGGGGGACATGTCTATCCTCAACTTTTTCTAAATGCCCAACACATCTTCCATCCTAACAAGTATTTCCTCGAGCTTACCAGTCTGGTTCACACTGTCCTCTCCAACAATATGGCCCCTCTCATTTGTAAATACAGAAGAAAAGTACTCGTTCAAGACCTCTCCTATCTCTTCAGACTCAATACACAATCTTCCGCTACTGTCCTTGATCGGACCTACCCTCGCTCTAGTCATTCTCATATTTCTCACATATGTGTAAAAGGCCTTGGGGTTTTCCTTGATCCTACCCGCCAAAGATTGTTCATGCCCTCTCTTAGCTCTCCTAATCCCTTTCTTCATTTCCCTCCTGGCTATCTTGTATCCCTCCAGCGTCCTGTCTGAACCTTGTTTCCTCAGCCTTCCATAAGTCTCCTTTTTCCTCTTAACAAGACATTCAACCTCTCTTGTCAACCATGGTTCCCTCACTCGACCATCTCCTCCCTGCCTGACAGGGACATATATATCAAGGACACGTAGTACCAGTTCCTTGAACACATTCCACATTTCACGTGTGTCCTTCCCTGACAGCCTATGTTCCCAACTGATGCACTTCAATTCTTGTCTGACAACATCGTATTTACCCTTCCCCTAATTGTAAACCTTGCCCTGTTGCACGCACCTATCCCTCTCCATTACTAAAGTGAAAGTCACAGAATTGTGGTCACTATCTCCAAAATGCTCCCCCACGAACAAATCTATCACTTTCCCTGGTTCATTACCAAATACCAAATCCAATATTGCCTCCCCTCTGGTCGGATAATCTACATACTGTGTTAGAAAATCTTCCTGGACACACTGCACTAACACCACCCCATCCAAATTATTTGATCGAAAGAGTTTCCACTCAATGTTTGAGGAAGTTGAAATCACCCATGACTACGACCCTCTGACTTCTGCACCTTTCCAAAATCTGTTTCCCAATCTGTTCCTCCACATTATAGAAAACTCCTAACAAGGTGACTGCTCCTTTCCTATTTCTGACTTCAAACCATACTACCCCAGTCGGCAGATATAATTTTAATAGAATGTACAGTGCAGGAGGAGATCATTCGCCCCATCGAGTCTGCACCGGCTCATGGAAAGAGCACCCTACCCAAGGTCAACACCTCCACCCTATCCCCATAACCCAGTAACCGCACCCAACACTACGGGCAATTTTGGACACGAAGGGCAATTTATCATGGCCAATCCACCTAACCTGCACATCTTTGGACTGTGGGAGGAAACCGGAGCACCCGGAGGAAACCCACGCACACACGGGGAGGATGTGCAGACTCCGCACAGACAGTAACCCAAGCCGGAATCGAACCTGGGACACTGGAGCTGTGAAGCAATTGTGCTATCCACAATGCTACCGTGCTGCCCGATACTCCTTGAACTGCCTTTCTGCAGCTGTTATACTATCTATAATTAACAATGCCACCCCCCACATCTTTTACCACCCTCCCTAATCTTATTAAGACCATAAGACCATAAGACATAGGAGCGGAAGTCAGGCCATTCAGCCCATCGAGTCCACTCCACCATTCAATCATGGCTGATTTCAACTCCATTTACCCGCTCTCTCTCCATAGCCCTTAATTCCTCGAGAAATCAAGAATTTATCAACTGCTGTCATAAAGACACTCAACGTCCCGGCCTCCACCGCCCTCTGTGGCAATGAATTCCACAGACCCACCACTCTCTGGCTGAAGAAATTTCTCATCTCTGTTCTAAAGTGACTCCCTTTTATTCTAAGGCTGTTCCCCCGGGTCCTAGTCTCCCCTGCTAATGGAAACAACTTCCCTACATCCACCCTATCTAAGCCATTCATTATCTTGTCAGTTTCTGTTAGATCACCCCTCAACCTCCTAAACTCCAATGAATATAATCCCTGGATCCTCAGACGTTCATCGTATGTTAGGCCTCCCATTCCTGGGATCATCCGTGTGAATCTCCGCTGGACCCGCTCCAGTGCCAGTATGTCCTTCCTGAGGTGTGGGGCCCATAATTGCTCACAGTATTCTAAATGGGGCCTAACTAATGCTTTATAAAACTTCAGAAGTACATCCCTGCTTTTATATTCCAAGCCAATGGAGATGAATGACAACATTGCATTTGCTTTCTTAATTACGGACTTAACCTGCAAGTTTACCTTTAGAGAATCCTGGACTAGGACTCCCGAGTCCCTTTGCACTTCAGCATAATGAATTTTGTCACCGTTAAGAAAATAGTCCACGCCTCCATTCATTTTTCCAAAGTGCAAGACCTCGCACTTACCCACGTTGAATTTCATCAGCCATTTCTTGGACCACTCTCCTAAACTGTCTAAATCTTTCCGCAGCCTCCCCACCTCCTCCATACTACCTGCCCCTCCACCTATCTTTGTATCATCGGAAAACTTAGCCAGAATGCCCCCAGTCCCGTCATCTAGATCGTTAATATATAAAGAGAACAGCTGTGGCCCCAACACTGAACCCTGCGGGACACCATTCGTCACCGGTTGCCATTCCGAAAAAGAACCTTTTATCCCAACTTTCTGCCTCACAGCCAATCGTCAATCCATGTTAGTACCTTGCCTCGAATACCATGGGCACTTCTTTTACTCAGCAGTCTCCCGTGAGGCACCTTATCAAAGGCCTTTTGGAAGTCAAGATAGATAACATCCATTGGCTCTCCTTGGTCTAACCTATTTGTTATCTCTTCAAAGAACTCTAACAGGTTTGTCAGGCACGACCTCCCCTTACTAAATCCATGCTGACTTGTCCTAATCCCACCCTGCACTTCCAAGAATTTAGAAATCTCATCCTTAACAATGGATTCTAGAATCTTGCCAACAACCGAGGTTAGGCTAATTGGCCTATAATTTCCCATCTTTTTCTTTGTTCCCTTCTTGAACAGGGGGTTTCAACAGCGATTTTCCAATCCTCTGGTACTTTCCCTGACTCCAGTGACTTTTGAAACATCATCACCAACGCCTCCACTATTTCTTCAGCTATCTCGTTTAGAACTCTAGGATGTAGCCCATCTGGGCCCGGAGATTTATCAATTTTAGACCTCCTAGTTTCTCTAGCACTTTCTCCTTTGTGATGGCAACCATATTCAACTCTGTCCCCTGACTCTCCAGAATTGTTGGGATATTACTCATTTCTTCTACTGTGAAGACTGACGCAAAGTACTTATTCAGTTCCTCGGCTATTTCTTGTCTCCGATCATAAAATTATCAGCGTCATTTTGGAGCAGCCCAATGTCTACTTTTGCCTCCCGTTTGTTTTTAATGTATTTAAAGAAACTTTTACTATCATTCCTAATGTTACTGGCTAGCCGACCTTCAAATTTGATCCTCTCTTTCCTTATCTCTCTCTTTGTTATCCTCTGTTTGTTTTTGTAGCCTTCCCAATCTTCTGACTTCCCACTACTCTTTGCCACATTATAGGCTTTCTCTTTTGCTTTGATGCATTCCCTAACTTCCTTTGTCAGCCATGGCTGCCTAATCCCCCTTCTGATAACCTTTCTTTTCTTTGGGATGAACCTCTGTACTGTGTCCTCAATTACTCCCAGAAACTCCTGCCATTGCTGTTCTACTGTCTTTCCCACTAGGCTCTGTTCCCAGTCGATTTTCGTCAGTTCCTCCCTCATGCCCCTGTCGTTACCTTTATTTAACTGTAACACCTTTACATCTGATTCTACCTTCTTTCTTTCAAATTGGAGATTGAATTCGACCATATTATGATCACTGCCTCCTAAGTGCTCCCTTACTTTAAGATCTTTAATCAAGTCTGGCTCATTACATAACACTAAGTCCAGAATGGCCTGTTCCCTCGTGGGCTCCATCACAAGCTGTTCCAAAAAGCCCTCCTGTAAACATTCAATGAATTCCCTTTCCTTGGGTCCACTGGCAGTAATATTTACCTAATCCACCTGCACATTAAAGTCCCCCATGATCACTGTGACCTTGCCTTTCTGACATGCACTTTCTATTTCGTGGTGCATTTTGTGCCCCTGGTCCTGACCACTGTTAGGAGGCCTGTACATAACTCCAATTATGTTTTTTTTGCCTTTGTGGTTCCTCAAGTCTATCCACACAGACTCCACATCATGCGACCCTATGTCGTTTAGTGCTCTTGATTTAATTTCATTCCTAATTAACAAGGCAACTCCGCCCCCTCTGCCCACCTCTCTGTCTTTTCGATAGGTTGTGAATCTCTGGATATTTAAATGCCAGTCCTGAACTCCCTGCAACCATGTCTCTGTGATGCCTACCACATCATACCTGCCAGTCACAATCTGGGCCACAAGCTCATCTACCTTGTTCCGTACACTGCGCGCATTTAAATATAGCACCTTTCATTCTCTATTGACCGTCCCTTTTTGTTTTCTTAGTGTGGTGGACCTTGATTTACTGAGCCTTTCCATACACTGTGTCATATTTTATGGGATGGGGACAATCGTAACCACTCTTGAATTTTGTCTGTTCGTGTTTTTTTTAAATTCCTAAGCAGCTACGCACCCCGCTGATTACTTCACCTCTTGGTTCCCTGACTTTCCCTCCCCCCCCCCCCCCCCCCCCCCCCATCTCTAGTTTAAAGTCCTATTGACCACCCTATTTACTCTTTTCGCCAGACCACTGGTCCCAGCTCGGTTCAGGTGGAGACCATCCCAACGGTATAGGTCCCCCCTGTCCCAACACTGATGCCAGTGTCCCATGAAAAGGAACCCCTTACTCCCACACCACTGTTTCAGCCACGTGTTAACTTCCCTTATTCTTGCCTCCCTATGCCAGTTTGCACGTGGCTCGGGCAGTAATCCGGAGATTATAACCCTTGAGGACCTGTTTTTTAATTTGAATCCTAGCTCTTTATAATCTCTAAACAGGTCCTCTTTCCTAGACTTGCCTATGTTGTTGGTACCGACATGACCACAACAACTGGATCCTCCCCCTCCCTCTCCAGTATCCTTTCAAGCCGGTCAGAGATGTCCCGCACCCTAGCACCGGGCAGGCAACGTACCATGCGGGACTCTTTATCCTGCTCACAATGGATACTATCTATCACCCTGATAATAGAATCCCCTACAACTACAACTTGCCTATTTACTCCCTCCCCTTGAATGGCCTGCTGAACCATTGTGCCTTGGTTAGCTGACTCATTCTTCCTGCAACCCTGTTCGCCATCCACACAGGGCGCAAGTGCCTCATACCTGTTGGACAGAGTCAAGGGCTGAGGCTCCTGAGTTCCTGACTGCTGGTTCCCTTTATCTGCCTGACTTGCAGTCACACCCTGCTGTCCCTGGCCACTAGCAGGATTTAAACTACTTACTCTGACAGGTGTGACTGCCTCCTGAAACACAGTGTCCAGGTACTTCTCCCCCTCCCGGATGTGCCTCAATGTTTGAAGCTCAGACTCCAGCTCATCAACTCTGAGCCGGAGCTCTTCGAGCAGCCAACACTTACTGCAGATGTGGTCGGTGCAGCTCGCAATGGGATCTGCCAGCTCCCACATCAAGCAGCTCAAGCACATCACCTGACCAGCCATCACTAATTAATTAATTAGTTTAATTTAATTTTATGGTGGGGACAGCTTCAGCCAATCAGACCCTACCCTGCACTTTTAACTGAAAAACAACACAATTAGATTAACCACTTATCTTTCCTGGTTGCCTTACTGCACCAAACTACCAAATTCTCACTGTCTGTATCTCTCTCACTCCGGCTGTGTCTCCTTGACCTGCGCAATGCTAATAATATAATATAATAATGCTAATAATAATAATATATGGCACTTACCTCACACCAATGGATCTTATTATTAGTTTAGAGGAGGAGGGTGGGTGGGAGACACTACACGTGTAGTGTCTCGGGTTTCCTCTCCACCAGAATTTATTGGTTGGGGCGGGGGGGGGGGGGGGGGGGGGGGGTCTTCCCAGAAGTCCGCGGGTCGAAAAAAATAAAACAGAAAAGAAGTGTTTTTTAAAAGAGAAACTTACCTCCCAGAAATCACTTGCGCACCGCTCCCGCCGAAATCCTGCTCCTGTGAAGGTAAATGTTTTCAAAGGAGAAAATTACCTCCCAGAAATCACTTGCGCACCGCTCCCGCCGAAATCCAATTGAAACATCTTTAACGAGGTACCTCCAACAACCATTTCTGCCACTCTTCTATCCAAGTTTCCGTGATGGCCATCACATCGTAGTCCCAAGTACCGGTCCATGCCTTAAGTTCACCCACCTTATTCCTGATGCTTCTTGTGTTGAAGTATACACACTTCAAAGCATCTCCGTGTCTGCAAGTAATCTCCTTTGTCAGTGTTCCCTCCTTCACTGCCTCATTACAAGCCTTGGCGTCCCAAATATCGGCTATATTAGTTGCTGGACTACAAATCGGGTTCCCATTCACCTTCTAAATTAGTTTAAACCCTTCCGAAGAGCACTAGAAAACCTCCCTACCAGGATATTGGTGCCCCTCTTGTTCAGATGCAACCCGTCCTGCTTGTATAGGTCCCACATTCCCCAGAATGCGCTCCAATTATCCAAATACCTGAAGCTCTCCCTCCTACACCATTCCTGCAGCCACGTGTTCAGCAGCACTCTCTCCCTATTCCTAGCCTCGCTATCACGTGGCACCGGCAACAAATCAGAGACGACAACTCTGTCTGTCCTGGCTTTTAACTTCCAGCCTAACTCCCTAAACTCGTTTATTACCTCCACACCCCTTTTCCTACCTACGTCGTTGGTACCAATGTGCACCACGACTTCTGGCTGCCCCCTCCCCCTTATGGTGCTGAAGACACGATCCGAGACATCCCTGGCCCTGGCACCCGGGAGGCAACATACCTTCCTCGCTGGCGACCACATAATCTCCTATATATTCCCCTAACCATTGAATCTCCTACAACTATTGCATTTCTATTCTCCCTCCTTCCCTCCTGTGCCCCAGAGCCAGACTCAATGCCAGAGACCTGGCCGTTAGGGCCTTCCCCCGGTAGGTCATCCCCCCCACCCCCCCCGCCAACAGCATCCAAAACGGTATACTTGTTTTGAAGGGGTACGGCCACGAGGGGTATTTGCACTGACTGCCTGTTTGATTTTTTCCCATTGACTGTCACCCAGTTATTCTTGTCCTGTACCTTGGGTGTAGTTACCTCCCTGTAACTCTTCTCAATCACCCCCTCTGCCTCCCGGATTATCCGAACTTCATCCAGCTTCAGCTCCATTTCCCTAACACGGTCTTTGAGGAGCTGGAGTTGGGTGCACTTCCCGCAGGTATAGTCAGCTGTGACACCGGGGATATCCCTCACCACCCATATCCTGCAGGAGGAGATTACAACTGGCCGAGCTACCATCCCCTCTTACCTTACAGAATATACCTGCCCAGTGGACCAACTGGACCACCGCCCTCCGACTCTGCTCCCATTCAGCTGTATCTCTCCGGACCATTCTCTCTCTCTCTGTATCTCTCTCTTTGTGTCTCTCTGTACCACTCTCTCTCTCTGTGTATCTCTCTCTCTGTATCTATCTCTCTGTATCTCTCTCTCTGTAACTCTCTCTTTATCTCTCTCCGTATCTCTCTCAGAATCTCTCTCAGAATCTCTCCCTCTCTCCGCATCTCTCTCTGTATCTCTCTCTTTATCTCTCGCAGTATCTCTCTCAGAATCTCTCTCAGAATCTCTCTCAGAATTTCTCCCTCTCTCTGTATCTCTCTCTGTATCTCCCTCTGTATTTTCTCTCTGTATCTCTCTCTGTATCTGTCTCTGTATCTCTCTCTCTGTATCCCTCTTTCTGTATCTCTCTCTTTGTATCCCTCTGTATCTCTCCGTACCATTCTCCCTCTTTCTGTCTGCCTCTCTCGCTGTATCTCTCGCTGTACTCCCCCTGTATCTCTCTCTGTATCTCTCTCTGTATCTCTCTCATTATCTCTCTCCGTTTCTCTGTATCTCTCTCTGCATCTCTCTCTGTATCACTCTCAGTCACTCTCTCTCTCTCTGCATCTCTCTCTGCATCTCTCTCTCAATCTCTTTCTCTACTTCTCTCTCTATTTCTCTCTGCATCGCTCTCTCTGTATCTCTCTCTCTGTATCTCTCTGCATCTCTCCGTACCATTCTCCCTCTCTCTGTATCTCTCTCTGTATCTCTTGCTGTATCTCTCGCTGTATCTCTCGCTGTATATCTCTCTGTATCTCTCTCTGTATCTCTCTCTGTATCTCTCTCTGTATCACTCTCAGTCACTCTCTCTCTCTGCATCTCTCTCTGCATCTCTCTCTCAATCTCTTTCTCTACTTCTCTCTCTATTTCTCTCTGCATCGCTCTCTCTGTATCTCTCTCTCTGTATCTCTCTGCATCTCTCCGTACCATTCTCCCTCTCTCTGTATCTCTCTCTCTCTGTATCTCTCGCTGTATCTCTCTCTGTATCTCTCTCTGTATCTCTCTATGTATCTCTCTCTGTGTCTCTCTGTGTATCTCTCTCTGTATCTCTAGCTGTATTTCTCGCTATATCTCTCTCTGTATCTCTCTCTGTATCCCTCTATGTATCTCTCTCTGTATCTGTCTCTGTATCTCTCTCTCTGTCTCTCTCTGTATCTCTCTCTCTGTATCTGTCTCTGTACCTCTCGCCGTATCTCACGCCGTATCTCTCGCTGTATCTCTCTCCATATCTCTCTCCCTATCTCTCGCTGTATCTTCTCTATATCTCCCTCCGAATCTCTCTCCATATCTCTCTCCGTATTTCACTCTGTAACGCTCTCCGTATTTCACTCTGTAACGCTCTCCCTATCTCTAGCTCTATATGTCTCTCTGTAACGCTTTCTCTGTATCGCTCTGTATCTGTCTCTCTCTGTACCTCCCTCACTGTATCTCTCTCTCTGTACCTCTCCGTACCATTCTCCCTCTCTGTATCTCTCTCTCTGTATCGTTTTCCATTTCTTTCCATGTACTCAATGATCTGTTGAGCTGAGAACTTTTCACTCTATCTAGGTACACGGGACAATAATCAAAAAGCAAACCAAATTCAGTCCAATCCAATCTTTCTGTATCTCGCTTTCAATCTGTACCTCTTCCTGTGTCTCTCTCTCTCCCTCCTTCTGTACCTCCCTCTCTCTGTTACTCTATCATAACTCTCTCTCAGAATCTCTCTCCCTGTATCTCTTTCTGTATCCCTCCACCTATATCTCTCTGTATCTTCCTATCTCTCTGTATCTCTCTCTTATCCTCTCGCTCTGTAACTCTCTCTCTGTTCCTCTATTTTCTTTCCCCTCTCTCTGCATCTCTCTCATTATTCACAGTGGCCTCGAGTGTGCATCATTATTTTAAGTGGTCACTGGGCATTATATCATTATTTACAGTGGTCCCGGGATAGCATATCATTATTTACAGTGGCCCCTGGGTAGTATATCATTATTTACAGAGGTCCCTGAGTAGAATACCATTATTTACAGTGATCCCTGTGCAGTATATTCGGATATACACTGGTCCCTGGGTAGTATATCATTATTTACAGCGGTCCCTGGATAGTATATCTTAATTTGCAGTAGTCCATGGGCAGTAAATGATTATTTACAGGTACCCTGGGTAGAGTATCATTACTTACAGTGGCTCCTGAGCAGAATATCATTATTTACAGTGGTCCCTGAGCAGGATACCATTTTATACAATGGTACCTGTGTAGTATATCATCGTTTACATTAGTCTAGAATATCATTATTTACAGTGACCTTGGTTAGGTATCATTATTTACAGTGGCCACTGGATAGTATTTCATTTTTTAAAGAGGTCCCTCGGTAGTATGTCATTATTTTCAGAGGTCCCTGGGCAGTATATCATTATTTACAGTGGTCCCGGGACAGTGGATCATTATTTTCAGTGGTTCCTGTGTAGTACATCATTATTTACAACGGTGCCAGGGTGAAATTTCAATATTTACAGTGGTCCCTGGAAAGTGTCTCATTATTTACAGTTGTCCCTGTGTAGTATATCTTTATTTGCAGTGGTCTCTGGATGGTATGCACTAATTGACAGTCGTCCCTGACTCGCATATACGTATTTACAGTGGTCCCTTGGTAGTAAACTATTATTTGCAGAGTTCCCTGTGTAGTACGTCATTATTTACAGTGGTCCGGACGTAGTACACTATTATTTACAACGGTCCCAGGGTGGAATTTCATTATTCACCGTCTTCCCTGGATTGTATATCATTATTTACAGTGGCCCTGGGTAGTATATCAATATTTACAGTTTTTGCTGGGTGGAATATCATTATTTACAGTGGTCCTTGGAGAGGTCAACTTAATTTACAGTGGTCCCTGGAAAGTGTATCATGATTTACAGTGGTCCCTGGGTAGTATCTCATTATTTACTGTGCTCACTGGCTAGTATATCATTATTTGCAGTGATCCCTTCGCCGTATATCATTATTTCAAGTGGTCCCTGGGTGGTATGTCATTATTTACAGTGGTCCCTCGGTAGGATATCATTATTTACAGTGGTCCCTGGACGGTATATCATCATTTACAGTGGTCCCTGTGTAGTCCATCATTATTTACAACGGTCCATGCGCAGAATTTCATTATTTCCAGTGGTCCCTGGGAGTTCATCTTTATTTCCAGTGGCCCCTGGGTAATTTATCATTATTTACAGGTATCTCTTGGCAGTTTATGATCATTTACAGTGGCCCTGGATAGTATATCATTATTTACAGTGGTCCCTGTGCAGCATATCATTATTTACACTGGTCCCTGGCCAGTATGTCATTACTTACACTGGTCCCTGTGTAGTATATCATTATTTACAGTGGTCCCTCGGTAGTATATCATTATTTACACGTATCCTTGGCGAGTTTATCATTATGTACAGTGCTCCCTGGGTAGAACATCATAATTTACAACGGTCCCAGGGTGGTATTTCATTTCATTATTTACAGTGGCCCTGGATAGTATATCATTATTTACAGTGGTCCCTTGGTAGTATATCATTATTTACACTGGTCCCTCGGTAGTACATTATTATATACAGTGGTCCTGGGCAATATGTCATTATTTACAGTGGTCCCTGTGTAGTCTATCATTATTTACAGTGGTCCCTCGATAGTATACCATTATTTATAGTGGTCCCTGGTTCGTATGTCATTATTTACAGTGATCCTTGGATATTATATCATTATTAACAGTGATTTCTGGGTATGATATCATTATTTACATGTGGTCCCTGGATATTATATCATTATTAACAGTGGTTCCTGGGTATGATATCAATATTTATGTGTCGCTTGGCAGTGTGTCATTTACAGTGGTCACTGTGTAGTACATCATTCTTTACAACTGTCCCACGATGGATTTTCATTGTTTACAGTTATTTCTGGGTAGCATATAATTATTTACGGTGGTCCCTCGGTAGTATTTCGTTCTTTGCAGTGGTCCCTGGTGAGTATATCATTATTTACAGTGGTTCCTGGGTAGTATATCATTATTTACTGTAGCCCCTGGGCAGTATGTCATTATTATCAGTGGTCCCTGTGCAGTTCATCATTATTTACAACGGTCCCAGCGTGGAAATTCATTATTTACAGCGGTCCCTGGGTTGTATATCCTTAGAAACAATGCCCCCTGCATAGTATATAATAGTTTTGAACGGAGCCAGGGTAGAATTTCATTATTCACAGAGGTCCTTGGATTGTATATCGTTATTTACAGTGGTCCTTGGGTGGTATATCATTATTTACAGTGGTCCCAGGGCGGGAGATAATGTTTTACAATGTTCCCTGGGTAGTAAGTCATTATTTGCAGTGGTACCTGGGCAGTATGTCACTATTGACAGTGTTCCCTGTGACGTATATCATTATTTACAACATCACAGGGTGGAATTTCAATATTTACAGTGGTTGCTGTGTAGAAGATCATTATTTACAATCGTCCCTGGTCAGTATACAATTTATCTCAGTGGTCCCTGTGTGGTATGTCATTATTTGTAATAGCCCCTGGACAGTATGCCACTATTTACAGTGGTCCCTGTGTAGTATATTATTATTTACAACTGTCCCAGTGTCGAATTTCATTATTTACAGTGGCCCCTGGGGAGTATATGATTATTTACAGTGGTCCCTGGGCAGTAAATAACTATTTACAGTGGTCCCTGTGTAGTATATCATTATTTGTCGTGGTCCCTGGGCAGCATGTCATTATTTACACTGGACCCTGTGTCGATATCATTATTTACAACGGTCACAGCGTGGAATTTCATTATTTACAGTGGTCCTTGGAGAGGTCATCTTAATTTACAGTGGTCCCTGGATAGTGCATCATGATTTGCAGTGGTCCCTGGGTAGTACATCATTATTTACTGTGCTCACTGGCTAGTATATCATTATTTGCAGTGGTCCCTTGGTCGTATATCATTATATAAAGTGGTCCCTGGGTGGTATATCATTATTTACAGTGGTTGCTGTGTAGTATATCATTACTTACAGTGGTCTCTGTGCAGTATATCATTATTTACAGAGATCCCTGGGTAGACCGTTATTGTTTACAATGATCCCTGTGTAGTTTATCAAAGTTTACAGTGGTCCCTCGACAGAATACCATTATTTACAGTGGTCCCTGGGCGGTATATCATCATTTACAGTGATACCTGTGTAGTACATCAATATTTACAACGCTCCATGCGGAGAATTTCATTATTTACAGTGGTCCCTGGAGAGTTCATCTTTATTTACAATGGTCCCTTGGTAATTTGTCATTACTTACAGGTATCCCTGGGTAGTTTATGATTATTTACAGTGGTCCCTGGGTAGTACATCATTATTTACAACGGTCCCAGGGTGGTATTTCATTTCATTATTTACATTGGCCCTGGATAGTATATCATTCTGTACCGTGGTCCCTGTGTAGTATATCATTATTTACAGTGGTCGCTGGGCAGAATGTCATTTACAGTGTTCCCTGTGTAGTACATCATTATTTACAATGGTCCCAGGGTGGAATTGCAATATTTACAGTAGTCCCTGGATAGTATATAATTATTTACAGTGGTCCCTGGGGAATATATCATTATTTACAGTGGTCCCTGGGTAGAATATCATTATTTACAGGGGTTCGTGGGTAGTTTATCAATATTTACAGTGGTCCCTGGGTTGTATGCCATTATTTTCAGTGGGCCCTGTGCAGTACACTATTATTTACAACGGTCCCAGTGTAGAATGTCATTATTTACAGTGGTCCTTTGGCAGTTAACAATTATTTACAGCGGTCCCTGGGTAGTACATCATTATTTACAGCGGTCCCAGGGTTGAATTTTATTATTTACAGTTGTTTCTGGGTAGTATATCATTATTTACAGTGGTTCCGGGATAGTATATCACTATTTACAGTCGTCCCTGGGGAGTATGTGATTATTTTCAGTTGTCCCTGTGCAGTACCTCATTATTTGCAACGGTCCCAGGGTGCAATTTCATTATTTACAGTGACCCCTATGCAGCACATCATTATTATCAATGGACCTTGGGTAGTATATCATTATTTTGATCGGTCGTAGGGTGAAATGTCACTATTAACAGAGGTCCCTGGATAGTATATCATTATTTACATTTGTCCCTGTGTAGCATGTCATCATTTACAGTCGTCCCTGGGTAGTATATCTTTATTTCCAGTTGGCTCTGGATGGTAAGCCCTTATTGACAGTCGTCCCTGACTCGCATATAAGTATTTACAGTGGTCCCTTGGTAGTAAATTATTATTTGCAGAGATCCCTGTGCAGTACGTCATTATTTACAGTGGTCCCGATGTAGTGCACTATTATTTACAACGGTCCCAGGGTAGAATTTCATTATTCACAGTAGTCCCTGGATTGTATATCATTATTTACAGTGGCCCTGAGTAGTATATCAATATTTACAGTTTTTGCTGGGTGGAATATCATTATTTACAGTGGTCCTTGCAGAGGTCATCTTATTTTACAGTGGTCCCTGGATAGTGTATCATGATTAACAGTGGTCCCTGGGTCGTATATCATAATTTTTTGTGCTCACTGGCTAGTATATCATTATTTGCAGTGATCCCTTGGTCGTATATCGTTATTTAAAGTGGTCCCTGGGTAATTTATCATTATTTACAGTGGTCCCTGGGTAGTTTATGATTATTTACAGTGGTCCCTTGGTAGTAAATTATTATTTGCAGAGTTCCCTGTGCAGTACGTCATTATTTACAGTGGTCCCGATGTAGTGGACGATTATTTACAACGGTCCCAGGGTGGAATTTCATTATTCACAGTAGTCCCTGGATTGTATATCATTATTTACAGTGGCCCTGGGTAGTATATCAATATTTACAGTTTTTGCTGCGTGGAATATCATTATTTACAGTGGTCCCTGTGCAGTATATCATTATTTACACTGGTCCCTGGCAGCATGTCACTATTTACAGTGGTCCCTGTGTAGTATATCAATTATAGTGGTCCCTCGGTAGTATATCATTTTTTACAGTGGTCCTTGGGCAGTATGTCATTATTTACAGTGTTCCCTGGGCAGTATATTATGTTTTACTGTGGTCCCTGGGTAATACATAATTATTTACAACGATCCCAGAGTGGAATTTCATGACTTACAGTGGTCCCTAGGTAGTATGCCATTATTTACAGTGGACCCTGGGTAGTATGCTATTATTCACAGTGGTCCTTGAGTAATATATTTTTATTTACAGTTGTCCCTATGTGGGATGTTATTATTAACAGTGGTCCCTGGCATTATATCACTATTTACAGCGGTCCCTTGCAATCTATCATTATTTACTGTGATCCCTGGTTAGTATATCATTACTTACAGTGGCCCCTCTGTAGTTTATCATTATTTACAGAGGTCGTTGCGTTATATATTATTATTCATAGTGGCCCTGGGCAGTGTTTCACTTTTTACAGTGGTTGCTGGATGATATATCATTATTTACAGTGTCCCCTGTGTAGTATAATATTACTTAGAATCTTCCCTGGGTATTATATCATTATTTACAATGGACCCTGTGTAGGATACTATTATTTACAGTGGCCCTTTTATTTTATATCATTATTTACATTATTCCCTGTGCAGTATATCATTATTTATCCCTGGATAGTCCGCCATTATTTACAGTGGTCGCAGGATAGTACATCGTTACTTACAGTGGTCCCTTTGCAGTATATCATTGTTTATAGTGGTTCCTTGTACTATTTCATTGTTTACAGTGGTGCCTGGGCAATGTATAATTTTTTACAGTGGTTCCTAAAATGGATAGCATCGTTTTCAGTGGTTTCTGTCGACCATTTTCATTATTTACCATGCTCACTGGGGTGTATATATTTATTTACAGTGCTCCCTTGGTCGTATATCGTTATTTACTGTGGTTCCTAAGTTATATATCTTTATTGTCAGTGTTCTGTGTGGAGTACATCATTCTTTACAGTGGTCCCTGTGTAGTATATCATTATTCACAGTGGTTCCTTGATTGTCTATCTATATTTGTAGGTGTACCTCTGCAGTATATTACGTGTTGGCGTGGTCCTGGATAGCGTATCAGTATTTACATTGTTCCCTCGATAGAATGTCATTCTTTACTGAAGTCCCTGGGCATGATACCATTATTTCCAGTTTTCCCTTTGTAGTTTATCATTAGGTACAGTGGACACTAAGCTGTTTATCATTATTTACCGTGGTTCCTCGGTAGTATATTATTATAATACACTGAGCCCTGGGCAGGAGACCAGTATTTACAGTGGTTCTTGGGTAGTTTATCATTAAAATACTCTGGTCCCTGGGCAGTATATTGTAATTTGAGAGTACCTTTAAGAAATGGGTGTTTATAAATGTGTGTGTATGTAAATATATGTGGTGAGAGTACCTTTAAGAAATGGGTGCGTATTACTGCAGTGATGCCAGAGAGTGGGTGGGGCTGGGCTGTGTCAGCATTTTACTTTCGTTTTTGGCTGCTTTCTGCAGGGTGTGTTTTAGTTTCGTTTTCATTGTTAGAGCTGACGCCAGACCAAGCTGGTGTACTGCTGTTCTCTCTGCCATCAAAAGACTATCTCTTGATCATTTGGTGAATTCAGAATTATAAATGTTCTCAGTAGTGAATGTCAACTGAATGTGCTTCTGGTAAAAGGTGCCTTAACCTTCAGGATGTTAAAAAGACAGCTTATGGATTATTCAGTGTTGAATTCTTTGTATTTGAATTAATGGTTGCTCAGATGTTCACTGTTTGTTTTAAAAAGGTTAACTTGAGTTCATTGAATAAACATTGTCTAGCTTTAAGAAATACTTTCCCATTCCTGCTGTCCCACTCCTGTCGAGGGCCGTGTGCTCTCCATACCACAATTAATAAAATTGAGGGTTCAGGTGAACTCCACGATATACTTTGGGGGCAAAACAAATTGGGGGCTCGTCCGCAATAAAAGTCTGCTTATTGGATTGGTTTAGTGAACTTAAACACAGTGAGGGGTGAGCATATTGTGGTTGCTTATCAAGGGTGGTATTCTAGGTTTTTGTGGAGTGTGTTGTGGACAATGGCTCTTTCAGATGCCCTGGCGTCTTTGGGGGTGGCGACGGTCACACACAGTACCTTACGGACAGAGACTAAAAGCAGACTGTTAGATTTGGCAAAAACATTGCAGTTAACATTTCCTGACAAAATGGGGCAGCACGGTAGCATTGTGGATAACATAATTGCTTCACAGCTCCAGGGTCCTCGGTACGATTCCGGCTTGAGTCACTGTCTATGCGGAGCCTGCACATCCTCCCCGTGTGTGCGAGGGTTTCCTCCGGGTGCTCCGGTTTCCTCCTACAGTCCAAAGATGTGCAGGTTAGGTGGGTTGGCCATGGCAAATTGCTCTTCGTGTCCAAAATTGCCCTTAGTGTTGAGTGGGGTTACTGGGATAGGTTGCAGATGTTGACCTTGGGTATGGTGCTCTTTCCAAGAGCCGGTGCAGACTCGAAGGGCCGAATGGCCTCCTTCTGCACTGTAAATTCTATGATTTAGATTTATCTATAATCTATGATAATCTATGAAAATGCGAAAAGGTGAGGGAACTACTGCGGTGGCTAAGCATTGGAAAGTTGCCTGAGATACAGTTTGACTCATTGGAAATGGCACAAATGCAGTTGCAAATTAAACAAATGGAACATGAGAAAGAATTAAAGCAGCTTGAATACGAAAAAGATAGAGAGGAAAAAGAAAGAGAAAGGGAGATACAGATCAGGCAAAAAGTTAAAGAGATAGAGGTTGAACTTCAGAAAATGGCCATGAAACATGATACTCAGTTAAAATTAGCAATAGTAAAGGGAAACATACAGTTGGATGATAGTGATGAGGATGGTGAGAAAGAGCGTCATAGTTGAAGGTTTTGTGGGGATCTATTTAAATATATCCAAGCATTGCCAAGGATTGAAGAGAAGGAGGTAGAAGCCTTTTTCAGTTCATTTGAGAAGGTGGCTGTACAAATGAAATGGTCACAGCACATGCGGGTATTACTGAATCAAACAAAGCTAGTGAAGTGTTTGCATCAATACCGGAGGAGGTATCTGGGCCGTATGAGGAGGTGAAAATGCCCATCTTGGGTGCATATGAACTAATGCCTGAAGCCTCCAGACAAAGGTTTAGAATTTTAAGGAAAGAATTTGGTCAAACGTGCATGGAGTTTCAAAGGTTCAAACAGAGTAATTTTGATAGGTGGATCAGGGCTTTGAAAATAGACAAAACGTTTGAAGCTCTCGGAGAAATGATACTTTTGGAGGAATTTAAAAATTCAATTCCTGATGTAGTGAGGACTCATCTGGAAGAACAGACGGTTAAAACTGAGAGATTAGCAGCAGAAAAGCAGAATTAGTTCATAAATCAAAGCTTGGTTTCCGACATCAGTTTCAGCCTGTGAGAGAGAGAAACTGGGGACATGAGAAATACTCAAGTGGTAAAAGTAAAGGTGACCTGATGGGCGATATAAAGGAGAGTGTACCTCAGATTAAAAAAGAAATCCAGTAGGGTGGAAACGAAATGAAGTGTTTCAAATGTTTTCACTGTAATAAACAAAGCCATATTAAGTCACAGTGTTGGTGGTTGAAGAAAAGCACTGGGAAGACTGATGTGGTAAAACAGGATAAGACAGTGGTGTTTGTTAAAGTGGTAAAGGAAAGCCCAAGTGAAGCGAAGGAGGTGCAAAAGATTGTACAGCCTGATCAAGAGGTGATTGATGAAAGAGATGCCAGGTCACTTGAAAGAATTTACTATCGTGGGTAAAGTTTACTCATGTGTATCAGGAGGAGTAGGTATAGAATTCACAAATTTAATAGATACGGGAGCTAGACAATCTTTAATAGGAAGAAATGAGGAGTTATGTAGTTTGGGAAGAATGTTGCCAGAAAAGGTGGTAATATATGTAATTCAGGGTGAGAGGAGTAGTCAATTGTATAAGGTAATGTTGGAAAGTCCAGTGAAGAGTGGTGAAGTGGTAGTAGGAGTAATAGAGAAAGTATCTTGTCCAGGAATACAGTTTGTCTTGGGTAATGATACAGCTGGATCGCAGGTGGGAATGCTGCCTACTGTGGTTGATAAGCCAGTGGAAAATCAGACAACTGAAGTGTTGAAGGACGAATATCCTGGAATTTTTCCGGATTGTGTAGTGACAAGGTCGCAAAGTCACAGGTTGAGACTAGAGGAGAAATCAATGAGTGAAGATGAAGTTGAAGAGCAATTATCAGAAACGATTTTTGATCAGGTGGTTGAAAAATAACAAGAACAGGTGGAGGATGAGGCGGATATTTTTAGTTCTGGAAAATTGGCGGAGTTACAACAAAATAATATAGAAATAAAACGGATGTATCAGAAAGCACACACGGAAGAGGAATCTGAGTATAAACCAGAGTGTTATTACTGTAAAAGTGATGTCTTGATGAGAAAATGGAGACCATTACATATGCAGGCGGATGAAAAGTGGGCAGAAGTTCATCAAGTAGTATTGCCGGTAGAAAGGATGTGTTGCGAGTTGCACATGTGGTACCAGTGGGAGGTCATTTGGGAATACGGAAAACTCAAGCTAAACTACAAAAACATTTTTATTGGCCTGGACTACATAAAGATGTAGTTAAATTTTGTCAATCATGTCACACATGTGAAGTGAGAGGGAAACCTCAAGCGATGATAAAACCAGCGCCCTTAATACCCATTCCAGCATTTGTGGAACCTTTGACAAGGGTCATAATTGATTGCGTAGGACCGCTTCATAAAACGAAAAGTGGAAATCAATATCTTTAGACTACAATGGATGTGTCAACTCGGTTTCCAGAAGCCATCCCAGTACGTAATAGTACATCTAAAAAGATTGTGGAGGAATTACTTAATTTTTTTACGAGATCTGGACTGCCCACAGAAATGCAATCGGATGAAGGATCAAATTTTACCTCAAGGTTATTCAAAGAAGTTATGGATAGCTGAGGAATAAAACAATTTAAATCAACTGCGTACCATTCAGAATCGTAGGGAGCATTAGAAAGGTGGCATCAGGCATTAAAGACAATGTTGAGGGCGTATTGTTAGGATTATCCAGAGGATTGGGATAAAGGATTTCATTCGTACTGATTGCAATTAGGAACGCACCTAATGAGTCATCCAAATGTAGTCCTTTTGAACTAATTTTTGGTCATGAGGTAAGAGGACCACTTAAATTGATTAAGGAAAAATTGGTGAGTGAGAAATCAGAAATTACATTATTGGATGATGTGTCAAACTATAGGGAACGATTAAATAGAGCAGGTGAATTGGCGAGACAACATTTAAAAGGTGCACAAAATGTGATGAAACGGATAGCGGACAATAAATCCAAAGTTCGTAGTTTTGCCTGTGGAGATAAAGTTTTAGTATTGTTACCAGTGGTAGGTGAACCTTTAAAAGTAAGGCTTTGTGGACCTTATCAGACTGAGAGGAAATTAAGTGAGGTGAATTATGTGGTTAAAAACACCAGATAGAAGTCGGACTCGCCGAGTGTGTCATGTGAATATGCTTAAAGGGTACTTTGAAATGGAAGGAGAGAAAAATGAGGTTGTAAGTAGTCTAACTAAAAGTAACGAACCAAATCCAGATGACTGTGAATTTGACATACCTCAAATTAAATTGGAAAACGAGGATGTTCCTCAAAATGGTGATAAATTGTTGAGTTACCTTCCAGAGGAAAAACGAACTGACCTGAAAGAGTTATTGCTATCACATGGGCAAGATTGTGGCGATAAATTGGGAAGCACTAAAATGGCTATAGATGTGGGAAATGCTGTTCCAATCAAAAACATCCATACAGACTTAACTCTTTAAAAGTGGCACAGGTTAACAAAGAGATTGAGAGTATGCTTAAAAATGGCATAATTGAAGTGGTTTGCAGCCAATGAAGCTCACCAATAGTGATGGTGCCAAACCCAGACGGTACGCAACGGGTGTGTGTGGACCATAGAAAGGTTAATGCAGTTACAAGAACGGACTCTTATCCTATCCCACGTTTGGAAGATTGTATTGAGAAGATTGTTGGACAATGAGCATTTATTTCCAAACTTGGTTTACAAAAAGGTTACTGGCAGGTGCCTTTATCCGAAAGGGCGAAGGAAATTTCAGCTTTTGTGACTCCAGATGGTGTATAACAATTCAACGTTATGCTATTTGGCATGAAAAACGTCCCAGCCACATTCAAACGGTTAACTAACAAAGTTGTTTCAGGATTACCCAATTGTGCGGTATCTTTCAACGATCTGGTAACTTGCAGCCAGACATGGAAAGAACATTTAAAACATCTGATGGAGTTATCCGATCGATTTCAGGGGGCGGGTTTGGTGGTATACCTAGCCAATGGGGATCTGGAAAAGCCCAAGTCACTTTCCTTGGCCATACAATCGGACAGGGTCAAATGGTCACACGGGATGTGAAACCAACAACTATTCGGAGTTTCCGATACTCTCCACACGACCGGAAATAATTAGATTTCATGGTAGGAGTGGATTTTACTGGAAATTTGAATCGAATATTTGCAGCGTTGTTGCTCCACTGGTGGACTTGCTCAACAAACGTCGAAAATTTAAGTTGTCAGCGGTCTTTCAACAGGCATTTGACAGCCTGAAACTGTGATAACCAATGCTCCTGTGTTGGAGAACTTCAGGGAACTCTGTGATCAGATTGAACTAATGTATCTGAATTTAAAAAGAAATGCAGATGCATAGACAAATGGACGGATCGTGCAAGGACATTCTTGGTCAAAGTGACTGTCAATCGATAAGGATTTCAGTTGGAGGAAGAAGAAAAAATATGGACTGTATTATTGTATCTGTTTGTCTGTGTTGTTTTTTTGAAGCGAAAAAGTATATTTACTGTGTGCATTTCTTAAAGGAAAGTGAATAGGTGAAAAATGAAACCATCTTTAAGTTGATGGGTTTTTTTTCTTGGGGGAGGTGTCATGTAGAGTAGCTTTAAGAAATGGGTGTTTAAGAAATGTACATTGAAGAAGTGGGTGTTTATCAGTGATGTCAGAGTGTGGGTGGAGCTGGGCTGTCCTTCAGCTTTTTACTTTGATTTTAATCGATTTGCTGCAAGGTATGTTTTAGTTTCGTTTTCAGAGCTGGATAGCTGCAGTCACAGCCAGAAGGGGTATTAGTCTCTCCATCTGTAATCTAAAGACTGTAAGTCGATCCTTTGGTGATTTTAAACTAATAACTGCTCTCAGTCGTGATTTTAACCTTATGTGCTTCTGTTTAAAGTTTTTTTTCAAGACTTAGAACATAGAACATAGAACATTACAGCGCAGGACAGGACCTTCGGTCCTCGATGTTGCGCCGACCTGCGAAACCACTCTAACGCCCATCTACACTATTCCCTTATCGTCCATATGTCTACCCAATGATCTTTTGAATGAACTTAATGTTTGCGAGTCCTCTGCTGTTGCAGGCAGGGCATTCCACGCCCTTATTACTCTCTGAGTAAAGAACCCACCTCTGACACTTGTCCTGTATCCATCTTCCATGAATTTAAAGCTATGTCCCCTCGTGCTAGACATCACCATCCGAGGAAAAAGGCTTTCACTGTCCACGCTATCCAATCCTCTGATCATCTTGTATGCCTCAATTAAGTCACCTCTTAACCTTCTTCTCTCTAACGAAAACAGCCTCAAGTCCCTCAGCCTTCCGTTATAAGGTCTACCCTCCAAACCAGGCAACATTCCGGTAAATCTCCTCTGCACATCCTTTCCAATGCGTCCACATCCGTCCTATAATGCGGCGACCAGAATTGTACGCAATACTCCACATGCGGCCGCACCAGAGTTTTGTACAGCTGCGACATGACCTCATGGCTCCGAAACGCAATCCCTCTAACAATAAAAGTTAACACACCGTCTGCCTTCTTAACAACACTCTCAACCTGTGCAGCAACTTACAGGGATATATGTACATGGACACCGATATCTATCTGTTCATTCATACTACCAATAATCTGACCATTAGCCCAGTACACTGTCTTCTTGTTAGTCCTTCCAAAATGAATCACCTCACACTTTTCTGCATTAAACTCCATTTGCCATCTCTGAGCCCAGCCCTGCAGCTTATCTATGTCCCTCTGTAACTTGTAACATCCTTCCGCACTGTCCACAACTCCACCGACTTTAGTGTCATCTGCAAATTTACTCACCAATCCTTCTACGCCCACCTCCAGGTCATTTATAAAAATGACAAACAGCAGTGGCCCCAAAACAGATCCTTGTGGTACACCACTAGGAACTGGACTCCAGTCTGAACAATTCCCGTCAACCACCACCCTTTGTCTTCTTCCAGCTAGCTAATTTCTGATCCAAACTGCTAAATCACCCTGAATCCCATGCCTCCGTATTTTCTGCAATTACCTACCGTGGGGAACCATATCAAACGCTTTACTGAAATCCATATACACCACATCAACTGCTTTACCCTCATCCACCTGTTTGGCCACCTTCTCAAAGAACTCAATAAGGTTTGTGAGGCATGGCCTACCCTTCACAAAACCGTGTGACTATGTCTAAACAAATTATTCCTTTCCAGATGATTATACATCCTATCTCTTATAAACTTCTCCAAGACCTTGCCCACAACAGAAGTAAGGCTCACTGGTCTATAGTTACCGGGGTTGTCTCTACTCTCCCTCTTGAACAAGGGGACAACATTCGCCGTCCTCCAGTCTTCTGGCACTATTCCTGTAGACAAAGATGACTTAAAGATCAAATCCAAAGGCTCAGCAATCTCCTCCCTAGCTTCCCAGAGAATCCTCGGATAAATCCCATCCGTCCCAGGGAACTTAACTATTTTCACACTTTCCAGAATTGCTAACACCTCCTCCTTTTGAACCTGAAGCCCTTCTAGTCTAGTAGTCTGTATCTCAGGATTCTCCTCGACAACATTGTCCTTTTCCTGTGTGAATACTGACGAAAACGATTCAGTTAGCACCTCTCCTATCTCCTCGGACTCCGCGCACAACTTCACACTACTTTCCTTGACTGGCCCTACTCTTACCCTTGTCATTCTTTTATTCCTGACATATCTATAGATAGCTTTAGGGTTATCCTTGATCCTACCTGCCAAATATTTCTCATGTCCCCTCCTGGCTCTTGGTAGCTCTCTCTTTATTTCCTTCCTAGCTAACTTGTAACTCTCGCGCGCCCTAACTGAACCCTCATGTCTCATCTTTACATAAGCCTCTTTCTTCCTCTTGACAAGTGTTTCAACTGCTTTAGTAAACCACGGTTCCCTCGCTCGACGACTTCCTCCCTGGCTGACAGGTACATACTTATCAAGGACACGCAGTAACTGTTCCTTGAAAAAGCTCCATATTTCCATTGTGTCCATCCCCTGCAGTTTTCCTCTCCATCCAATGCATCCTAAGTATTGCCTTATCGCATCGTAATTGCCTTTCCCCCAGATATAACTCTTGCGCTGCTGTATATACCTATCCCTTTCCATCACTAAAGTAAACGTAATCGAATTGTGGTCACTATCAACTAAGTGCTCACCTGCCTCCAAATCTAACACCTGTCCTGGTTCATTACCCAGTACCAAATCCAATATGGCCTCGCCTCTCGTTGGCCTATCTACACACTGCGTCAGGAAAACCTCCTGAACACATTGGACAAAATCGGACCCATTTAATGTACTCGAACTATAGCGTTTCCAGTCAATAGTTGGAAAGTTAAAGTCCCCTATTACAACTACCATGTTACTTTCGCTCCTATCCAGAATCACCTTTGCAACCCTTTCCTCTACATCTCTGGGACTTTTCGGAGGCCTATAGAAAACCCCTAACAGGGTGACCTCACCTTTCCTGTTTCTAACTTCAGCCCATACTACCTCAGGAGACGAGTCCTCATCAAACGTTCTTTCTGCCACCGAAATACTCTCCTTGACTAACAATGCCACCCCCTCCCCCTCTTTTACCACCTTCCCTGACCTTACTGAAATATCTAAACCCCGGCACCTGCAACAACCATTCCTGTCCCTGCTCTATCCATGTCTCCGAGATGGCCACAACATCGATGTCCCAGGTACCAACCAATGCCGCAATTTCACCCACCTTATTCCGGATGCTCCTGGCATTGAAGTAGACAAACTTTAAACCACCTTTCTGTCTGCCGGTACACTCCTGCAACTTATGGATGTTAAAAGGACAACTTAAGGATTACTTAGTGTTGTATTCCTTGGTGGTTGTATTTGAATTGATGGTTGCTAAAATGTTCATTGAATGTTTGAAAAAGGTTAACATGAGTTCATAGGATAAACATTGTTTTGCTTTAAAAAATACTTTTCCATTTCTGCTGTTCCACACCTGTAGAGTGGGCCGTGTGCTCCCCACACCACAATCTATTAAAAGTTGTGGGTCAAGTGAACTCCATTATAGACTTTGGGGTTCTCTAAACTCTGGCCCATGACAGGTCAAGCAAAGCTAAATATATACGTCTTCGACGCAGAATGTGGTTAAATTTATCTGTCTTCGAGTCTGAGCATGGCTCAACTTTAAACGTCTGCGGCAGAGCATGGTTAAGTTTTAAACATCTTCGAGACAGACCATGGCGAAATTTTAAACAAAGTAGAGGCGGAGCATGGCTAAATTATAAACATCTGTGAGGTAGAGTATGTCGAAGTATTAAACATCTAAGATGCCGAGCACGGCTAAAGTTTCGACATATTCCCGGCCGAACATGGCTCAATTTGCAACATCGTCGAGGCCGAACATGTGTAAATATTAAACATCTTCAAGGCAGATGATGGCTAAATTTTAAACATCTTCGAGGCCAAGCATGGTTCAGTTTCAAACGTCTTCGAGGCCAAACATGGCTAAAGTTTAAACGACTTGGACGCCGAGCATGGCTAATTGTTAAGCGTCTCCTCGGCCAAGCACGACTAAATTTTAAACATCTTCGAGGCCGAGCATGGCTCAATTTTAAACGCCTCAGAGGCAGAGCATGGTTACATTTTAAACATCTTCCAGGCCGAGTATGTAGAAATATTCAGCAACTAAAAGGCCGAGCATGGCTAAGTTGTAGTCATATTCGAGGCCTAGTATGGCGAAATTTAAAACATTTTCGAGGCCGAAGGTGGCAAAATTTGAAACATCTTCGAGGCCGAGCATGGCTGAACATTAACCGTCTTAGAAGTTGAGTAAAGCTAAATTCATATGTCTTAGAGGACGAGCATGGTTACATTTATAAGTCTTTGCGGCGGAGGATGGCTAAATGCTAACCATCTTCGAGGTCGAGAAAAGCTAAATTTTAAACATCTTCGAAACCAAGCATTGCTAAATTTTAAACGTCTCAGGGGCCAAACATGGCTAAAGTTTAAGCGTCTTGCTGCCGAGTCTGTGTAAACATTGAACATTTTCGAGGCCGAGCATGGCTAAATTTTAAACATCTTCGAGGCCGAGATTGGCAACATTTTGTACACATTCCAGGCTGAGCATGGCTAATATGTAAGCATCTTCCAGGCAGAGGATAGGTAAATTTTAAACACCTTAGAGGTCGAGCATTGCTAAAATTTAAACATCATAGACGCCGAGTTGGCTAAATTTTAAACGTCTTAGATGCAGAGCATGACAAAATTCTAAACATCAGCAGGGCCGAGCATGGATAAATTTCAAACATTCTCAAGGCCTTGCATGGAGAATTTTAATCATTTTTGAGGCCAAGAATGACTACATTTAAAAACTCTTAGAGGTCGAGCATGGCAGAATTTTTTCAAAAAATGTTTTTTCACTAAATTTCGCATGGCCAAACCACCTACCCTGCACATCATTGGGTTGTGAGTGTGAAACCGAGGCAAACTCGGGGAGAATGTCCAAATTCCACATGGACAGTGACCCAGAGCCGGGATCACACAGAGGACCTCGGCGCCGAGAGGCAACAGTGCTAACCCACTGCGCCACCGTGCTGCCCTGCATGGCTGAATTTAAAACATCTTAGAGAACAGTGTCCTACGTAAACAGCCTACTTAAACTGTGCCCTACAGTAAACAGTCTATTTAAACAGTGTCCTACAGTAAACAGTCTATTTTAACAGTGCCCTACCGTAAACAGTCTATTTTAACAGTGTCCTAAAGTAAACACAATCTATTTAAACAGTGCCCTACAGTAAACAGTCTATTGAAACATCAACCTTCAGTAAACTTAGTCTATTTAAATAGTTCCCTGCAGCAAAAAGTCTATTTAAACAGTGCCCTACACGAAACAGCCTATTGAAACAGTTCGCTACAGTCAACAGAGTCTATAAAACGTGCCCTACAGTAAACAGTCTATTTAAACAGCGCCCTACAGTAAAGTCTATTTAAGCAGAACCCTACAGTAAACTTAGTCTATTTAAACAGTAGCCTACAGTAAACAGTCAATTTAAACAGAGCCCTACAGTAAACAGTCTATTGAAAAGTGTGCAACAGTAAACAGAGACTATATAAACAGTTCTACAGTAAACAATCTATTTAAACAGTGCCCAATAGTAAACACGGGAGGGTTTCAACTAGTATGGCAGGGGGTGGGTACCGGAGCAATAGGTTAGAAGGTGAAAACATTGAGGGAGAACCAGTGAATAGGGCCATTATGGCTGTGGGGAAGAGCAGACAGGGAGATGTTGCTGCAAACAGCGGGACTGGTGGTCTGAAGCGCATATGTTTTAATACAAGACGTATAACGGGTAAGGCAGATGAACTTAGAGCTTGGATTAGTACTTCTAACTATGATGGTTTTGCCATTACAGAGACCTGTTTGAGGGAAGGGCAGGATTGGAAGCTAAACGTTCCAAGTTTTAGATGTTTCAGGATGCAGAGAGGGGAATACAAAAGAGTGGCGGAGTTGCGCTACTGGTCAGGGAGAATGTCACAGCTGTACTACGGGAGGACACCTCAGAGGGCAGCGAGCCTCTATGGTTGGAGATCAGGAATAAGAAGGGTGCAGTCACAACGTTGGGGGTTTACTACAGACCTCCTAACAGCCAGCGGGAGATAGAGGAGCAGATAGCCAGACAGATTTTGGAAAGGAATAAAAGCAAGAGGGTTGTTGTGATGGGAGACTTCAACTTCCCCCATATTTACTGGGACTCACTCAGTGCTAGAGGCTTGGGCGGGGCAGAGTTTGTAAGGAGCATCTAGGAGGGCATCTTCAAACAATATGTAGACAGTTCAACTTGGGAAGGGGCGGTACTGGACCTGGTATTGGGGAATGAGCCCAGCCAGGTGGTAGAAGTTTCAGTAGGGGAGCATTTCGGTAACAGTGACCACAATTCAGTAAGTTTTAAAGTGCTGGTGGACCAGGATAAGAGTGGTCCTAGGGTGAATGTGCTAAATTGGGGGAAGGCTAATTATAAAAATATTAGGCGAGAACTGAAGAACCTAGATTGGGAGCGGATGTTTGATGGTAAATCAACATCTGATATGTGGAAGGCTTTCAAATGTCAGGTGGAAGGCTTTCAAGTGTCAGTTGAAAGGAATTCAGGATCGCCATGTTCCTGTGAGGAAGAAGGATAAATACGGCAATTTTCGGGAACCTTGGATAACGAGAGATATTGTAGGCCTCGTCAAAAAGTAAAATGACGCATTTGTCAGGGCTAAAAGGCTGGGAACAGACGAAGCCTTTGTGGAATATTAGGAAAGTCGGGAGGAACTGAAGCAAGGAGCCAGGAAGGCTAGATGGGGTCACGAAAAGTCATTGGCAAATATGGTGAAGGAAAATCCCAAGGCTTTTTACACGTACGTAAAATGCAAGAGGTAGCCAGTGAAAGGGTTGCCCACAGGAGGACAGGCAAGGCAATCTATGTGCGGAGCCAGAGGAAATGTGCGAGGTACTAAATTAATACTTTGTGTCAATATTCACCAAAGAGAAGGAATTGGTGGATGTTGAGTCTGGAGAAGGGTGTGTAGATAGCCTGGGTCACATTGAGATCCAAAAAGACGAGGTATTGGGCGTCTTGAAAAATATTAAGGTAGATAAGTCGCCGGGGCCTGATGGGATCTACCCCAGAATACTGAAGGAGGCTAGAGAGGAAATTGCTGCGGCTTTGACAGAAATCTTTGGATCATCAATGTCTTCAGGTGATGTCCAGGAGGACAGGAGAATATCCAATGTCGTTCCTTTGTTTAAGTAGGGTAGCAAGGATAATCCAGGGAACTACAGGCCGGTGAGCCTTACATCAGTGGTAGGGATATTACGAGACAGGATCTACTCCCATTTGGAAGCAAATGGACGTCTTAGCGAGAAGTAGCACGGTTTTGTGAAGGGGAAGTGGGGTCTCACTAACTTGATAGAGTTTTTCAAAGAGGTCACAAAGATGATTGATGCAGGGAGGGCAGTGTATGTTGTCCATATGGACTGCATTAAGGCCTTTGAGAAGGTCCCTCTTGGCACATTGTACAAAAGGTGAAGTCACACGGGATCAGGGGTGAGCTGGCCAGATGGATACAGAACTAGCTAGGTCATAGAAGGCAGATAGAAGCAATGGAAGTGTGCTTTTCTAATTGGAGGGCTTTGACTAGTGGCGCTCCGCGGGGATCAGTGCTGGGACCTTTGCTGTTCGGAGTATATTTGAATGATTTGGACGAAAATGTAACTGGTCTGATTAGTAAGTTTGCAGACGACACAAAGGTTGGTGGAATTGCGGATAGTGATACGGACTCTCAGAGGATGCAGCAGGATTCAGATCGTTTGGAGACTTGGGCGGAGAGATGGCAGATGGAGGTTAATCCGGACAAATGTGAGGTAATGCATTTTGGAAGTTCCAATGCAGGTGGGGAATATACAGTGAATGGTAGAACACTGAAGAGTATTGACAGTCAGAGAGATCTAGGTGTGCAGGTCAACAGGTCACTGAAAGGGGCAACACAGGTGGAGAAGGTAGTCGAGAAGGCATTCAGCATGTTTGCGTTCATTGGCCGGGGCATTGAGTATAATAATTGGCAAAGCATGTTGCAGTTTTAGAGAACCTTAGTTAGGCCACACTTGGAGTATACTGTTTAATTCTGGTCGCCACACATCAGAAGGATGCAGAGGCTTTAGAGAGGGTGCAGAAGACATTTACAAGGATGTTGCTAGTATGGAGGGGATTAGCTCTGGGGAGCAGTTGAATAAACTCGTTGTTTTCTCACTGGGACGACGGAGGTTGAGGGGCGACCTGATTGAGGTCTACAAAATTATGAGGGGCATAGACAGAGTGGATATTCAGAGGCTTTTTCCCAGGGTAGAGGCGTCAATTACGGGGGGGGGGGGGCGCATAGGTTTAAGGTGCGAGCGTCAAGGTTTAGAGGAGATGTACGAGGCAAGTTTTTACACAGAGGTTAGTGGATGCCTGGAAATCGCTGCCGGAGGAGGTGGTGGAAGCAGAGACGAGAGTGACATTTAAGGTGCATCTTGACCAATACATGCTGGCATAGGAATAGATGGACCCGCACCCAGGAAGTGTAGAAAATGTAAGTTTGGACAGGCGGCATGGTCGGCACAGGCTTGGAGGGCCAAAGGACCTGTTCCTGTACTGTACTTGTGTTTGTTCTTTGTTCGTTATTCTTTGTTCTTTCAACAGTCTAGTTAAACAGTGCCCCACAGTGAACAGGCTATTTGCGCAGTCTCTGACAGTAATCAGTCTATTTGCGCTGTTCCCTACAGTAAACATTCTATTGAAACAATAGCCTACAGTAAACAGTCTATTTAAACATTGTCCTACAGTAAACATAGCCTACTTAAACAGCATCCCACTAATCAGTCTGAACCCTGTCTATTTACACAGCATCCTACAACAAACAGTCCATTTTGGATCAGAAATTGGCTAGCTGGAAGAAGACAAAGGGTGGTGGTTGATGGGAATTGTTCAGACTGGAGTCCAGTTACTAGTGGTGTACCACAAGGATCTGTTTTGGGGCCACTGCTTTTTGTCATTTTTATAAATGACCTGGAGGTGGGCGTAGAAGGATGGGTGAGTAAATTTGCAGATGATACTAAAGTCGGTGGAGTTGTGGACAGTGCGGAAGGATGATACAAATTAGAGGCACATAGATAAGCTGCAGCGCTGGGCTAAGGGGTGGCAAATGTAGTTTAATGCACAAAAGTGTGAGGTGATTCATTTTGGAAGGAATAACAGGAAGACAGTTTTCTGGGCAAATGGTAAGATTCTTGGCAGTGTGGATGAGCAGAGAGATCTCGGTCTCGATGTCCAAAAGATCCCTGAAAGTTGCCACCCAGGTTGAGAGGGTTGTACGATGTGTTAGATTTTATTGGTAGAGGGATTGAGTTTCTGCGGCGACCAGAATTGCACGCAATACTCAAAATGCGGCCGCACCAGAGTTTTGTACAGCTGCAACATGACCTCATGGCTCCGAAACTCAGTCCCTCTATCAATAAAATCTAACACACTGTACACCTTCTTAACAACCCTCTCAACCTGAGATGGGGAGAAGCGTTCACATTGGTGAAAAGATTGAGGATGAGCAGCTCTGGATGAAAGGATTGAGTAAATGAAGCAATGATGATATAAACTAGGACTTTCTCACACAGCGAGTGGTAAGGATGGGGAATCCCCTGCCTGAGTGTGTGGCGATGACCGGTTCGATAGGAAGAATCCAAAGGGGAATTATACTCTGATGTGAAAGTGAATCCCGATATACAAAGAACAAGAACAAGAAGAAAGAAAAGAACAGCACAGGAACAGGCCCTTCGGCCCTCCAAGCCTGCGCCGACCATACTGCCCGTATTATCTAAAATATTCTACACTTCCGGGTTCCGTATCCCTCTATTCCCATTCTATTCATGTATTTGTCAAGATGCCCCTTAAACGACACTATCGTCCCTGCTTCCACCACCTCCTCCGGCAGCGAGTTCCAGGACCCACTACCCTCTGTGTAAAAATAATTGCCTCGTACATCTCCTCTAAACCTTGCCCCTCGCACCTTAAACCTATGTCCCCTAGTAATTGACCCCTCTACCCTGGGAAATAGTGTCTGATTATCCACTCTGCCTATGCCCCTCATAATGTTGTAGACCTCTATCAGGTCGCCCCTCAACCTCCTTCGTTCCAGTGAGATTACTGGCATGTGTAAATCAATACCCTGCGCATTGATCATAGCCTATCAAACTAACCTGTACATTTTGGGATTCCCTTGTGCCCTAGCAAGTTTATCTTTGCTCTCCCACCAAAACTGACTTGTTTTTATTTCTGTATTTATCTGGATGTGACCCCCTACTGAACCTACACACTGTGACCCATTCCCCTAGCCAATCCAGTTGTCACACCCTCGAACAGACTTAGCAAACACACCGCAAAGTTGTAGATTCCATTCCCATTCAGTTGCAACTCATCCGAGATTTAAAGGTTGCGTCGTGCCCAGGAACGGAATCACTGGCCGCGAAACTAAAGCCTATTCGCCCACACCATCTCTGTAGCAACCATTCATCTGGCATACCCCCTTCATCCAATCCTCGCTGTCAAGGATCTGGAGATGTTAACCTCGGACGTCATTCTTTTCAATCTGCTCGGAAAACTGTAAATTATTGACGCAGAACCTCGTCCCTTTTTCTATCTCTGTCGTTGGTACCAATGTAACCCACGACCTTTGTCTGTTCCCACTCCACCTTCAGAATGCTCTGCAAGGATTTGCCTATATTCATGACACTGGCACCAGTCAGGCCAAATGTCATCCTGGACTCAGAGATACGGCAGCAGAAACGCTCATTGGACTTCTCACAGCGCAATGACCTTGTTTCTGGTGCATTCCCCGGATTAAACGTCGCTTCCAGCGTTTTCAAAACAGAAAAACTGTCCTTGAATGAGATGCATGCTGCGTCTTTCCTAATCTGCTGATAACCCCTGATGATGACGGGTGGTCCCAAATTTGTACAATATAGATTAATGATCTGGAAGAAGGTACTGAAGGCACTGTTGCTAGGTGTGCAGATGAAACAAAGGTCTTTAGAGGGACGGGTAGTATAGAGGAAGCAAGGGGACTTCATGTGGAAAAGTGTGAAGTTATACACTTTGGAAGGAGGAAGTTAGGCATCGACTATTTTCTAAATGGGGAAATGCTTCGGAAATCTGAAGCACAAAGGGACTTGGCAGTCCTTGTTCACGGTTCTCTTAAGTTTAACGTTCAGGTCCAGTGGGCAGTTAAGACGGCAAATGTAATGTTGGCATTCATGTCAAAGCTCAAGAATGCAAGACCAGGGTTGTGCTTCTGAGGCTTCTGGGGCTGTATAAGGCTCTGGTCAGACCCCATTTGTAGTATTGTGAGCAGTTTTACGTATCTAAGGTTGGACGTGCTGGCCTTGGAAAGGATCCAGAGGAGGTTCACAAGAATGATTCGTGGATTGGGGAACGTGTCGAATGAGGGACGTTTGAGGACTCTGTGTCTGTACTCGTTGGAGTTTAGAAGGATGAGAGGAGGTCTTATTGAAACTTACAAGGTACTGCGAGGCCTGGATAGAGTGTACGTGGGGAGGATGTTTCCAATTGTAGGAAAAACTAGAACCAGAGGAAACTATCTCAGTCTAAAGGGATGATCCTTTAAAACAGAGATGAGGAGGAATTTAGTCAGCCAGAGGGTGTTGAATCTGTGGAACTCTTTGCCGCAGAAGGCTGTGGAGGCCAAATCATTGAGTGTCTTTAAGAGAGAGATAGATAGGTTTTTGATCAATAAGGTGGTCAGGGGTTATGGGTAGAAGGCAGGAGAATGGGGATGAGGAAATATCAGCCATGATTGAATGGCGGAGCAGACTCGATGGGCCGAGTGGCCTAATTCTGCTCCTATGTCTTATGGTCTTATTCCCTCTTTAATTGCAAATATAATACTCCACATTTTCTGCACTAACTTCCCTCTCCACACCTTAAATTACCCTCCACTACTTTCACTTATTCACAATTCTGTTCTGTTCCCCTCATCTCTCATCTCCTTTTCCGCATTCATTCTCCACACCTTTTTTCAACCTCTCGGTTCCACTCCTTACTTTACCTCCCAGCCACTCTTCAGTTGCCAACAATCCACTCTGTGTCCTTCCCGACAAGTTGCACTTTTTAAATCTCCTCCCACATCAAACTATTCATCTCGTGTACTTTCCTTTCCTCTCAATATATTTCCTTTCTTCTCCCCACCTCTCTAATGCCCATTACTCTACCCTCATCTCTTTTTATTCTACTCTCAGTTCGACTAGAATTTGCAAATGTAAAATGTATAAATGTAAAGAGGAGGAAGATCGGAACAGACTCCATGGGGCGGGGTAGACGCAGGGAGGTCAAGTAATATTTAATGAGTGGTAGTATAAAGTGACGGATTTTGTTTGAAAGACTCAAAAGAGGCATCATAATGCTAAAGTTGCCAATTTAAACTATTGTTTCACACAAAGCGTGATATATATTTGGCAACAACACTATTTACATTACGAGAAGTATTTATACATAGCCTGCTATTCAGCTATTTCAGTGTCGTTTCCAATTGTAAACACCACGATTTATGACCAACATAAATATCTTTCAGTTAATACCACAAGTCCATTCTGAAAGTACTTTGCCTGGCAATAATTCAGAGACTTTGAATGTTTTCCATGAAACGTTGAAGATGGAACAACATTTAAGGAAGATAATCAATATGAAATTGATTATCATCCAAAGGTATGCGGAGGCACAGGCACTATTGAGGAAACAGGGGGGTGACAGAAATCTTGGGCAGGCTAGGGGGTGGACCAAGAAGTAGCAGATTGAATAAAATGGGGAAAAGAGTGAGGTCATGCACTTTAGTAGGAAGAATGGAGGCATAGAGTATTTTCTAAATGTAGAAATGCTGAGAAAACGAGAAGCACAAGTCCGAGCCGAAGATTACCTGAACATTAACATTAAGGTTCAGTCGACAGTTAGGAAGGCAAATGCAATGGTAGCATTAATGTTGAGAGGATAAAATACAAGAGCAGTGATGTACGTCTGTGCCTGTAGAAGGTTATGGTCAGACCCCATTAGGACTATTGTGAGAAGTTTGGGGCCTAGTATCTAAGGCAGTATGTGTTCGTCTTGGAACCAGTCCAGAGGAGGTTCGCACGGATGACCGCTGGAATGGAGAGCCTGCCGTTTGGAGCATTTGGGGACTCTGGATCTGTATTCGTTGGAGTTTAGAAGGATGAGGGGGACCTTTTTGAAACTTACAGAACACTGAGCAGCCTGGATAGATTGCTCGTTGAGAGGATGTTTCCAGCGTTAGGACAAACTAGAACCCGAGGACACAGTATCAGACTAAAGGGACGATACTATAAAACTGCGATATTGTAGGCCTCGTCCAAAAGAAAAAGGAAGCATTTGTCAGGGCTAAAAGGCTGGGAACAGACGAAGCCTGCGTGGAATATAAGGAAAGTAGGAAGGAACTTAAGCAAGGAGTCAGGAGGGCTAGAAGCGGTCACGAAAAGTCATTGGCAAATAGGTTTAAGGAAAATCCCAAGGCTTTTTACACGTACATAAAAAGCAAGAGGGTAGCCAGGGAAAGGGTTGGCCCACTGAAGGATAGACAAAGGAATCTATGTGTGGAGCCAGAGGAAATGGGCGAGGTACTAAATGAATACTTTGCATCAGTATTCACCAAAGGCAAGAAATTGGTGGATATTGAGTGTGGAGAAGGGTGTGTAGATAGCCTGGGTCACATTGAGATCTAAAAAGACGAGGTGTTGGGTGCCTTAAAAAAACATTAAGGTAGATAACAAAGAACAAACAAAGAACAAAGAAATGTACAGCACAGGAACAGGCCCTTCGGCCCTCCAAGCCCGTGCCGACCATACTGCCCGACTAAACTACAATCTTCTACACTTCCTGGGTCCGTATCCTTCTATTCCCATCCTATTCATATATTTGTCAAGATGCCCCTTAAATGTCCCTATCGTCCCTGCCTCCACTACCTCCTCCGGTAGTGAGTTCCAGGCACCCACTACCCTCTGCGTAAAAAACTTGCCTCGTACATCTACTCTAAACTTTGCCCCTCTCACATTAAACCTATGCCCCCTAGTAATTGACCCCTCTACCCTGGGGAAAAGCCTCTGACTATCCACTCTGTCTATGCCCCTCATAATTTTGTATACCTCTATCAGGTCGCCCCTCAACCTCCTTCGTTCCAGTGAGAACAAACCGAGTTTATTCAAGCGCTCCTCATAGCTTATGCCCTCCATACCAGGCAACATTCTGGTAAATCTCTTCTGCACCCTCTCTAAAGCCTCCACATCCTTCTGGTAGTGTGGCGACCAGAATTGAACACTATACTCCAAGTGTGGCCTAACTAAGGCTCTATACAGCTGCAACATGACTTGCCAATTCTTATACTCAATGCCCCGGCCAATGAAGGCAAGCATGCCGTATGCCTTCTTGACTACCTTCTCCACCTGTGTAGCCCCTTTCAGTGATCTGTGGACCTGTACTCCTAGATCTCTTTGACTTTCAATACTCTTGAGTATAAGTCCACAGGGCCTGAAAGGATCTTCCCCAGAATACTGAAGGAGTATACTGTATTAGTGAGAGGCAGCACGGTTTTGTGAAGGGGAGGTCGTGTCTCACTAACTTGATAGAGTTTTTCGAGGAGGTCACTAAGATGATTGATGCAGGTAGGGCAGTAGATGTTGTCTATATGGACTTCAGTAAGGCCTTTGACAAGGTCCCTCATGGTAGACTTGTACAAAAGGTGAAGTCACACGGGATCAGGGGTGAACTGGCAAGGTGGATACAGAACTGGCTAGGCCATAGAAGGCAGAGGGTAGCAATGGAGGGATGCTTTTCTAATTGGAGGGCTGTGACCAGTGGTGTTCCACAGGGATCAGTGCTGGGACCTTTGCTCTTTGTAGTATATATAAATGATTTGGAGGAAAATGTAACTGGTCTGATTAGTAAGTTTGCAGACGACACAAAGGTTGGTGGAATTGCGGATAGCGATGAGGACTGTCTGAGGATACAGCAGGATTTAGATTGTCTGGAGACTTGGGCGGAGAGATGGCAGATGGAGTTTAACCTGGACAAATGTGAGGTAATGCATTTTGGAAGGGCTAATGCAGGTAGGGAATATACAGTGAATGGTAGAACCCTCAAGAGTATTGAAAGTCAAAGAGATCTAGGAGTACAGGTCCACAGATCACTGAAAGGGGCTACACAGGTGGAGAAGGTAGTCAAGAAGGCATACGGCATGCTTGCCTTCATTGGCCGGGGCATTGAGTATAAGAATTGGCAAGTCATGTTGCAGCTGTATAGAGCCTTAGTTAGGCCACACTTGGAGTATAGTGTTCAATTCTGGTCGCCACACTACCAGAAGGATGTGGAGGCTTTAGAGAGGGTGCAGAAGAGATTTACCAGAATGTTGCCTGGTATGGAGGGCATAAGCTATGAGGAGCAATTGAATAAACTCGGTTTGTTCTCACTGGAACGAAGGAGGTTGAGGGGCGACCTGATAGAGGTATACAAAATTATGAGGGGCATAGACAGAGTGGATAGTCAGAGGCTTTTCCCCAGGGTAGAGGGGTCAATTACTAGGGGGCATAGGTTTAAGGTGAGAGGGGCAAAGTTTAGAGTAGGTGTACGAGGCAAGTTTTTTACGCAGAGGGTAGTGGGTGCCTGGAACTCACTACCGGAGGAGGTAGTGGAGGCAGGGACGATAGGGACATTTAAGGGGCATCTTGACAAATATATGAATAGGATGGGAATAGAAGGATACGGACCCAGGAAGTGTAGAAGATTGTAGTTTAGTCGGGCAGTATGGTCGGCACGGGCTTGGAGGGCCGAAGGGCCTGTTCCTGTGCTGTACATTTCTTTGTTCTTTGTTCTTTGTTTGAGGCTGAAGAGGAAATTGCTGAGGCCTTGACATAAACCTTTGTATCCTCACTGTCTTCAGGGGATGTCCCGGAGGACTAGAGAATAGCCAATGTTGTTCCTCTGTTTAAGAAGGGTAGCAAGGATAATCCAGCGAACTACAGGCCGGTGAGCCTTACTTCAGTGGTAGGGAAATTACTGGAGAGAATTCTTCGAGACAGGATCTACTCCCATTTGGAAGCAAATGGACGTATTAGTGAGAGGCAGCATGGTTTTGTGAAGGGGAGGTCGTGTCTCACTAACTTGATAGAGTTTTTCGAGGAGGTCACTAAGATGATTGATGCAGGAGGGCAGTGGATGGTGTCTATATGGACTTCAGTAAGGCCTTTGACAATGTCCCTCATGGTAGACTAGTACAAAAGGTGAAGTCACACGGGATCAGGGGTGAGCTGGCAAGGTGGATACAGAACTGGCTAGGTCATAGAAGGCAGAGAGTAGCAATGGAAGGATGCTTTGCTAATTGGAGGGCTGTGACCAGTGGTGTTCCACAGGGATCAGTGCTGGGACCTTTGCTGTTTGTAGTATATATAAATGATTTGGAGGAAAATGTAACTGGTCTGATTAGTAAGTTTGCAGACGACACAAAGGTTGGTGGAATTGCGGATAGCGATGAGGACTGTCAGAGGATACAGCAGGATTAAGATTGTTTGGAGACTTGGGCGGAGAGATGGCAGATGGAGGTAATGCATTTGTTAAGGTCTAATGCAGGTAGGGAATATACAGTGAATGGTAGAACCCTCAAGAGTGTTGAAAGTCAAAGTGATCTAGGAGTACAGGTCCACAGGTCACTGAAAGGGGCAACACAGATGGAGAAGGTAGTCAAGAAGGCATACGGCATGCTTGCCGTCATTGGCCGGGGCATTGAGTATAAGAATTGGCAAATCATGTTGCAGCTGTATAGAACCTTAGTTAGGCCACACTTGGAGTATAGTGTTCAATTCTGGTCGCCACACTACCAGAATGATGTGGAGGCTTTAGAGAGGGTGCAGAAGAGATTTACCAGAATGTTTCCTGGTATGGAGGGCATTAGCTCTGAGGAGCGATTGAATAAACTCGGTTTGTTCTCACTGGAATGAAGGAGGTTGAGGGGCGACCTGATAGAGGTCTACAAAATTATGAGGGGCATAGACAGAGTGGATAGTCAGAGGCTTTTTCCCGGGGTAGAGGGGTCAATTACTAGGGGGCATAGGTTTAATGTGAGAGGGGCAAGGTTTAGAGTAGATGTACGAGGCATGTTTTTTACGCAGAGGGTAGTGGGTGCCTGGAACTCGCTACCGGAGGAGGTGGTGGAAGCAGGGACGATAGTGACATTTCAGGTGCATCTTGACAAATACATGAATAGGATGGGAATAGAGAGATACGGACCCAGGAAGTGTCGAAGATTGTAGTTTAGTCGGGCAGCATGGTCGGCACGGGCCTGGAGGGCCGAAGGGCCTGTTCCTGTGCAGTCCATTTTTTTGTTCTTTGTTTGCTTTGTTGCGATGAGAAGAAACGTCCCAGAGGGTGCTGAATCTGTGAAACTCTTTGCCGCAGAAGGTTGTGGAGGCCAAATCACTGAGTGTCTTTAAGGCAGACTAGGTATGTTCTTGTTTAAGAAGGTGTTCAAGGCACGGAAGAACATAACAACCATGAATAAATGGCGGAGCAGACTCATTCGGCGAATGGACTAATTATGTTCCTATATCTAATAGACTTATGGTCTTATAATATTGATTTGGCGCGGGGGTTCAGGGAGACGTTTGCTATATTGGTAGAAACTAACTCCATTGAACGTTCGGTATGAATGGAAACAGACTTGAGACAATCATTAAATGTATCACAGAGACAAACAGCGGTGAAAGGTTATGAGGTTGCATAGGACTGTTTGGAGCGTCTGAATCGTTCACATCTTCCTCTGAGTTGAAATTTCATATTCATTATTCTAGGAGGAAATCATTTAATTACACTCATAACCAATCCAGCAATTAAATCTGTCGATCTATTTCCGAAGTTCCTATCTCAATCATGTTGCACCTCCTGGCCATATCAATGCAACCTTGACCTTGTTTCGTCCTCCCACTCTGGCGAATTTTAACTGAGCAAAAACATCTGCCCTCCTAGACCACTTGAAACAACGTTTTCGAAGTTAGTATTTTCACTGACCGATATAGATATTCCCCAGGCACAAAGAAAAAACAGAAACAACAATCTCACACTCCAACAAGTGTTTGGAAGTGTCTTTCTGGCCTTGCTCTTCCTAACACATCACTGAATTCAGTGCCATCAGCTGGAACCACTAATCCTGTTGTGCTCTATTCAGTGCCTTGTCCAGGTGTAACAAGACTTCCCTGTTTGTGTGCTCACCTGCCTGTGAAACAAAGAACAACATTCCATTTTACGCACCTATTACCTGCTCAACTTGCATGCTGGCTTTTAATGTGTGATTCACGAGGACACCCACCTCTCATCAAACGCCTCGGTGCTGCATATTTCTGCTGTCTTTCTGCATTTGAATAATATTCAGGACCTTTATTCAGCCCAGCAATGTATAACATCACTTTTCCCTACATGATATTCCATCTGTCAAGCCTTTGTTCATTCACCCAATCTGTCTATGTCCCTCTGTAACTCTGTTCCATCCTCACCACTTGTCCTCCAAGTTATTGCAGCGTGAGCAGGGCCGAGCAGAGAAGAGATGTGAGAATTAGAGCCACAAACAAATAACAGTGTCGCAAAGAGTGGAGGTAAATTGAAAATGGGGCAAAGTGAAATCGATTTGCGATAAAAGGAAGACAGAATAAGAGAGAAAATAGTTTTGGAAACGTGAATGGGGAAGGTCCAGAAAAAGATAATCTGGGGAAATTGAAAGAAAGAAAGGAGAGGAATCTTTAATAAGAATAAGGAATGTGAGTGGGACATTGTGAGTGAGGGGATGTTGCGAGGGAATGGGCAACACGTGCCCAGTATTCAAATGCAAAAACGGTGTTGCTCGCCCCGGTTTTGAAATGAGCAACATTGTATAGTTAACTTTAGTCGGCATCTTCGAGCTTCGAGCCTGATCCTAAGATTGTGATGCAATCCCCAATGAGACTTACAGTGAGAGCGCAGCTGCTCTCAGTAACTTCTTTGTTGAGCAACCTGTGAAAAATATCATTAGGGATGTACAGACCTCGCATCACTGATCATCCAGTTTAATATAAATAAACCGTTCATGACCCTTTACTGTGTCAAACACCAGGGGACATATCTTCACCAGCACCAGCACGATTTCTTGACACAGAAAATGCGTTGGACAAAATCTTTCGAGTCAGCAGCTGTGTACTATCCTGTACTCGCAACGGTCGGCGTTCCTGGTAAATTACTTTTAGATCTTGACATTTTGAACTTGTTTCTGTATAATTTTCAAAACCGGCCAAATGTATTGCGTTGACCTTCAATTTTTAGCTAAACATGGTGATGATTTTTAATGCTCTTCAGTTTGAACATTAGAATAACTATCTGATCTGGAAAACTCATTGTAGATTATCTCTGAATGCGTCCTCTGTCCCACTGCATTACAGTGCGGATACTTTGTTTTACTCACAGACACTTTCATTTTGATATGTTTTCTTCTGATAATTTATATTTGTCAGATATTCTGCAACACCCTTTTCTGCCCCTTTGGACTCTCTTACCTCCGACCAGCTTAATGTTTAATGATGAACTGCCTTTCAAATGTAGCGCAGTGTTTTCTTTCTGCTCCTTTCCGCTCCGTTTCCTATCATCGTTCCAGAGCGGTAGATCAGACTGCTGATTTTTATCATTGGTTTGTTCCCTGACGGTCTGTTCATCATTCTTATTTTCTGTCCCCTCAAACCATTAACCGTGGATATTATCGGCTTTCCAACTCGGCTTTCTACCCAGCTTTCATGTATCCATTGAAACAGCTAATCCAACGCCCTCTGACGTCTCAAACACAGCATTACAGCTGAGAGGTGATAATCCGCAATGTACGTCAAAATCAAGCACTGGGCATTCAGGAGATTAACGCAGAACGCCGGGGGTGTGGGGGGGGGGGGGTATCAGGACATGGAACTTCAACTGAACCTGATTGTAGCAGATTCTCTATGTTGAGTGTTGACTAGTGAGAAAATCACAGAATGATATCATAGAATCATAGAGTTTACAGCGAATAAGGAGGCCGTTCAGCCCATCGAGCCTGCACCGGCCCTTGGAAAGAGCAGCCCACTTAAACCTATCTCCGTAACCCAGTATCCCCACCTAACCCTTTTTGGACACGAAGGGCAATTTACCATGGCCAATCCACCTAACCTGTACATCTTTGGACTGTGGGAGGAAACCGGAGCACCCGGAGGAAACCCAGGCACACATGGGGCGAGCGTGCAGACTCCGCACAGACAGTGACCCAAGCCGGATTCGAACCTGGGACCCGGCGCGGTGAAGCAACAGTGCTAACCACGATGCTACCGCTCCGTTCTTTTCGCATTATCACCTTCCCAGACTATAGCCTGGCGGTAGCACAGTATTCAAGACTGTTGCTTCACAGCTCCAGAGTCCCAGGTTCGATTCCCGGCTTGGATCACTGTCTGCGCGGAGTCTGCACGTTCCCCCCGTGTCTCCGTGGGGTTCCTCCGGGTGCCCCGGTTTCCTCCCGAAAGTCCCGAAGTATGTGCCTGTTAAATGTGAATTTGACTTTCTGAATGTTCTCTCTGTGTACCGAAGCATGTGGCGACTTCCACAGTAACCGCATCGCAGAGTTCATGTGTGCCTGCTTGTGACATTATTATTCTAACTGGTTTCTATTCTCCTTCTCACAGTGAACATCGTTACAATCGTAATCCTGTCTTTCAAAAACTGTGGCCTCTCCAAATGCATCGCCCGCTATCTGGTAGCGATGGCGGCAGCCGATCTCATGGTTATTGTCTGGAATGTAATCTTACATCCCATTGCTGAAATATATTGGAATACCACTTTCCTGCTCTACACTCCCGTGTGCAGATTCATTCTCTTCATGTCTCCCGCCGCAATCGACATTTCTGTTTGGTTGACCGTCTCTTTTACCTTTGACCGCCTGGTGGCCATTTGCTGTCAGAAGCTGAAAACCAAATACTGCACCGAGAAAACTGCTGTTGTTGTTATCACCACTGTGAGCTCGCTGCTCTGCTTGAAGAACATTCCCGCGCCCTTCCTGTATTCCTCCAATTACAACTGGATGCCGTGGGGATGCCAGCTGTCCACACATGTTTTCACTGAGCCGATTTGGATAGCATATTCTTGGATTGAGCAGCTGCTAACCCCAGTGATTCCATTCTTTCTGATTTTGTTCTTTAATATTGTCACCGTCAGACGCATTTTAATCGCCAATCGCGGCCGAATGAGCCTCCGGCAGCACAGCAGTGACAGGGATGAAAAGGATCCTGAGCTGATGAACCGGAGACGATCCATTGTGTTACTCTTTGCAATATCCAGTAGTTTTATCCTGCTCTGGATGACAACAGTTATATATTTCATCTACGTTAGAATTACGGCGGCCTTCAAGAGCAGATTCCTATTTACTACCTTTCCTCATTTTCAACAGGCTGGGATTATGCTGCAGCTTCTGAGCTCCTGCACCAACACAGCTATTTACACAATAACCCAGAGAAAGTTCAGAAACCTGCTGCTCAGTGCGATCAAATATCCCTTTACACTGATAGGGAAATTAGCGAAATGTTGGGGGAAACATTACTGAAGACGGGACTCCCATTCTCCTTGTCCCATTTCAAGTACATTACAATTATCATCCAACATTACAAAATCCAATCAGCAGAAGGTCAAATAATTTTAACTGATGTTTTAAAATAATCTATTTGTTGTAAAAATTAACCAGCGTTCAATTGACCAATATCTGCAATCCAATGAGTGAAGAAATTACATCCAATACGCGAGGCCCACTCAAATACTGCAATTTGTTCATTTGTCAAATTACTTCACAACACTGAAAAAAATGTAAAAATCAAATGGGTCCAATTGGATATTGATGCTTATTTCCACCGAACCATTCTACTAATTAATCCCAGTTTATGGCCCATTTTTCCGTCATCCTCTTCACTTATTTATGAGTTTACTTAACACATACTCATTATTCAGTACCTGTAATAATTTAATAAAAGTTCGACAATTTTAAACGAAAAATGTGTGTGGCGGGATTCTCCCAGCCCGGCGCCAGGCCAGAGAATCCCCGCGAACGGGCCACGCCACCCGACGCCGGCACGTGGTTCTCCGCAGTGCAGAGAATCGGCGCCATTGGCGCCAGCGTGGTTGGCGCGAAGCCGGTCGCGGGCCACTCTCCGTGGACGGCCTGGCGATTCTCCGGCCTGGATCGGCCATAAGAAAGGAGCCAAGGGCCGCCTGCGCTGTTCTAACTTGGATTTGGATTTGGATTTGTTTATTGTCACGTGTACCGAGGTACAGAGAAAAGTATTTTTCTGCGAGAAGCTCAACAGATCATTAAGTACATGAGAAGAAAAGGGAATAAAAGAAAATACAGAATAAACGCTCTGAGCCGGCGCGTCCTCGGCGTGTAAGGGTCGGGTATCGGCTTGTGGGGGGTGGGGGGGGGTGTAAACCACTGTGGTGTATAATATGTGTATTGTGGTAATCGGCGACTGTATTACATGTAATGTGGTAAACGACTGTCCGATGGCTCCGGCTCCCCTGGGGCTCGGTATAAAGGTGGCTGGTCTCCGCCTCTGACCCAGTTCGGGATCAGAGGCCAGGAGGTGTTCTGTTTAGTCTATTACAGCTTCAGTTACGTTCACTACTCGTCTTTTGTTCATTGATGCCTCATCAGGGGGGAGGGGGTTCCGCCCCCAGGGCGGAACTCCGATGTTGCCTGGCCCGCGATCGGGACCCACTGATCGGCGGGTCGGCCTATGTGGCTGGGGGCCTCCTTTCCTGCGCGCCGGCTCCTGCAGCCCTGTGCCATGTTGCATCGCGTCCGGCGCGTTGAAGGAGGCCACTGCGCATGCGCAATTTGGCACTGGCGTCACTGTGCATGTCCTCGTTGGTGCCGGTGCATCTGCGCATGCGCGGACCCTGCGGTGCCCAGTTCGCGGCGGAATCTGCAGCTGGAGTGGCGCGAACCGCTCCAGCGCCTGTTGGGGCCAGAATTAGACATGAGAGCGACCCATTCACGTAAATTGCGATGGCGTTTACGATGGGTGGACACGGTCGTGGGATTAGAAACTCCAGCCCCCTGTATTGATTGTCCTGAGAACATGCTTACACTTCAAACATTTTTTTGGTCGATCTGCAACAATGGTCATTATATTTGAAGTCAAGGTATTATTCTCATAACAGAAAGAAACAGCGAATGAGGCAGTTCAGAGGAGCAGTTCAAACTGACATGCTGCAGTCTATGTGGGCTGATTTAGAATATGGTTCGAGATGCCAGAAGCCGGACGGGTAGTAGCGATGGAATTGAAACATTGCCGCAGAGAAGAGAATCATCAGTTGCATTGTGCTGCAGGATGAACACGTGATGGAGATGAAATGGGGGAGGGTGCTGAACTCCCACGTGGTTAACGCTGTAGACCCTCATTGTAATAGCTTCTGGGGGAGGGCAACAATATGTTGAAGTGGATCGGCGGTGGTCAATATCGAATAGTAATTGCTGTAGAGATACGTCATTGGGAGTAGGCCAAGCTGCGGGTTCCTTGGAGAGCTTGAAAATGGTCCGGTGAAGGGACGAAAATGAGACGGATGTTGCATGATGAGTGGAGGAATGATAGTGGAGGTGTGGAGGTGGTTATTGAGTTGGCAGAAGATGTGGAAAAGTGGATAATGAAGGCAATGAAACGGCCTGGCTATAATTGCGTATATTCGAGTTTCAAAGGTTTGGTAGCCGTAAGGGAACGGATTAAGGCATTGTTGTGAGGAGAATGTGCAAGTGTGGGTGTGGACAGGGAGTGACATTAGGAGCGGTGGAGTGGAAAGCTTTGGTCAAGCGTTTTTTGGACAGGATGGCTGATTATTTGGAGGGGTTAATAGATTACTTGAAGATATGAGACAGAGGGTGTGGATAGGTCTGGAGGGTAACCGACGACGATGATGTGCAGTGTGAAGGTATGTAGGGGGGAAGGGGTGTGACAACAGAAGGCCAAGGCGTTGAGGGTTTTTGTACAAGACCATGCTAGGACTGATTGGATAGATTGTGCTGGGGAGTGTCTGGACGACAGTGACTATGGAGTTGGGAATAGACGGAACAGAAGGATTTAAGCAGTTGGAGGTGGACGTATATAGGAGTGAGTGAATGTTGTTTGGGGAAGCAGGGTGCAGGTACAGGCGGGGTGTTTATATACATATAGAATACATAGAAGATAGGAGCAGGAAGAGAACATTTGTCCCTTCGAGCCTGCTGCGCCATTTATCACGATCAGGCTGATCATCCAACTCAACAGCCTAATCCTGCTTTCTCCCCATAGCCTTTGATCCCATTCTCTCCAAGTGCTATATTCAGCCGCCACTTGAATATATTCAAAGTTTTAGCATCAACTGCTGCCTGTGGTAATGAATTCCACAGGCTCACCACTCTTTGTGTGAAGAAATGTATCCTTATGTCTGTCCGCAATGGTTTACCCTGAATCCTCAGGCTGTGACCCCTGGTTCTGGAGACACCCACCATTGGTAACATCTTCGCTGCATCTACCCTGTCTAGTCCTGTTAGGTTTTATCAGTCTCTATGAGATCCACCCTCATTCTTCTGAAATCCAGCGAGAACAATCCCAACCTAGTCAAACTCTCCTCACATGACAATCCCGCAATCCTTGGAATTAATCTGGTAAACCTTCGCTGCACTCCCTCAAGAGCAAAAACATCATTCCTCAGAGAAGGAGACCAAAACTGTATACAATACTCCAAGTGTGGCCTCACCAAGGCCCTGTACAATTGCAGCAACACATCCCTGCTTCTGTATTCGAAACCTCTCGCAATGAAGGCCAACATACCATTAGCCTTCTTTTTTTTAAATTTGGAGTACCCAATTCATTTTTCCAGGTAAGGGGCAATTTGGTGTGTTCAATCCACCTAACCTGCACATCTTTGGGTTGTGGGGGCGACATCCCCGCAAACACGGGGAGAATGTGCAAACTCCACACGTACAGTGACCCAGATCGAACCTGGGACCTCGGCGCCATGAGACTGCAGTGCTACCACTGCGCCACCCTGCTGCCCACCATTAGCCTTCTTTAACGCCTGCTGCACAAGCATACTTGCCTTCAGCGAATGGTGCGCAGGAACACCCAGGCCCCACTGCACACTCCCTTCTCCCAACCATTCAGCTAGTAATGTGCCTTTCTGTTTTTACTTCCAAAATGAATAACCTCACATTTATCCAAATTATACTGCATCTGCCATTAGTTTGTCCACTCGCCCAACCTCCAGATCTTGCTGTAGGATCCCTGCATCCTCGTCACAATTCACCCTCCCACCTAATTTGGTATCCTCTGCAAACCTTGAGGTGTTACATTTTGTTCCCTCATCCAAATCATTAATATATATTGTGACTTGCTGGGGTCCCAGCACCGATCCCTGTGATATCTCACTGGTTACTGTCTGCCAACTTGAAAAGGATCTATCAACCCCTAATCTTTGTTTCATCTCTGCCAATCAGTTTTCTATCTACCTCAATACATTTCCTCCAATCCCATGCGTTTTAATTTTGCACAATAATCTCTCATGTGGGACATTGTCAACCACCTTATGAACGTCCAAATATATCACATCGACTGGCTCGCCCTTGTCAACTGTACTGGTGACCTCTTCAAAAATTATAACAGATTTATCAAGCATGACTTTCCCTTCATAACTCCATGCTGAGTCTCACTGATCTTGACACTGTCTTCTAAATATTCCGCTATTAAGTCCTTGATAATGGATTCAAGCATTTTCTCCACTACCGATGTTAGGCTGACTGGTCTATACGTCCCTGCTTTCTCTCTACCTCCCTTTTTGAATGTGGGAGAGACGTGAGCTGCCCTCCAATCTGCAGGACAGTTCCAGAGTTTATAGAATCCCGGAAGATGACCACCAATGATCCACTGTTTCCAGAGCCACCTCTTTAAGCACTCCGGGATGCAGATTCTCAGGCCCTGGGGATTTATCCGCATTCAATTCCATCAGTTTTCCAGCACCATTTATCTACTAATGTTTATCTCCCTCAGTTCTTCCTCTAACTGAACCTTTCATTCTCCAACATTTCTGGGATCTGATTGGTGTCCTCATTTGTGAATATAGAACCAAATTATGTATTCAATTGCTGAGCCATGTCTTTGTCCCTTATCATGCATTCCCCTGTTTCTGTCTGTCGTGGCCCCACATTTCATTTTACCAATCTCTTTCTCTTCACATATCTGTCGAAACCTTAAGCGCCAGTCTTTATGGTCCCTTCTAGCTTCCTTTTGTATTGTACTTTCCCTTCTTAATCAATCCCTTCGTCCTTCTTTGCTGAATTCTAAACTGCTCCCAATCCTCAACCCTATTATTTTTCTTGGCCGATCTGTATGCTTCTTCCTTGTCTCGTATGCTATTTATAATTTCCTTTGTAACCCATGGATTGGCCCTCTTACCCCCTTTCCTTTTGTGCCAGACAGGAATGAACAGTTGCTGTAGTTCCTCCATGCGTTCCTTGAATGTTTGCCATTGTCTATCCACTGTCATCCTTTAACGTAACTCTCCGCAATCCATCAAGGCCGACTCACGGCTCATATCCTCATAGTTCCCTTTATTCTGATTCAGCACACTAGTCTCCGAATCAACTATATATGACACCCCCTAATGTTTTTTGCCCCTTGGTATTTCTCAGCTCATACAGATTCCACATTGTCAGAGCTATATCCTTTCTCACTATTGTGTTAATTTCCTCTTAAACCAGCAGTGCCACGCCAGTTCCTTTTCTTTTATACCTGTTCTTCCTAAATACTGAGAACTCTGGGACATTCAGTTCCCACCCGTGTCCACCCTACAGCCATATCTCCGTAGTCCCAATTATATCATGCGCATTGATATAGTTCTGCACGATTCTTCATCCACTTTATTCCAAATGCTCCGTGCATTAAGGCACAGAGCTTCAAAGTTGGTCTTTTTCACAATGTTTTTCTTGCTCCCAATATTTTTCTCCACTGCCCTGTTTGAATTTTGGCCTCTGTTTCTCCACCTATCACTTTTCTTATTCATTTTTCTACCTTTTGCTTTTGCCCTTGCGCCTTCGTGCGCTCTGTCTCCTTGCATGGGTTCCCACCCCCTTGGCATATTAGTTTAAACCGTCCCCAACCGGTCTCGGAAATACACCCCCCCCCCCCACTCACCAGACATCAATTCCAGACCTGCCCAGGTTTAACCGGTCCAGTTTGTGCAGGTCCCACCTCCACCATAACCGGTCCCAATTCGCCAGGAATCTGAAACCATCCTCCTGACACCATCTCTTCAGCCACGTATTCACCCTATATATCCTGTCATTTCTCCTCTGACAGTAACGTGGCACCGGGAGTTATCCTGAGATCACTACCTTTGAGGTCCAATCTATTTGTGGAATGATCCAGAGCCATAGTGAGAAGCCATAGGAAGTGGGATCAGTTCCTGGAATGATCCAGAACAACAGGGAGAGTCTGGGGCAGTGGGATCTGTTTGTAGCATTATCCAGGGCATTAGGGAGAGGCTGGGGCAGTGGGATCTGTTCGTGCAATTTTCCACGACATTAGGGATAGGTTGGGGCAGTGAGATCTGTTTGTGGAATGATCCAGGACATTAGGGAGAGGCTGGGGCAGTGGGATATGTTTGTGGAATGATCCAGGACCATAGAGAGAGTCTGGGCAGTGGGATCTGTTTGTGAAATTATCCAGGGCAATCGGGAGAGTCTGGGGCAGTGGGATATGTTTGTGGAATGATCCAGTACAATAGAGAGAGGCTCGGGCAGTGACATCTGTTTGTTGAATGATCCAGGACCATAGAGAGAGGCTGGGGCAGTGGGATCTGTTTGTGGAATTAACCAGGACATTAGGGAAAGGCTAGGGCAGTGGGATCTGTTTGTTGAATGATCCAGTACAATAGGGAGAGTCTGGGCAGTGGGATCTGTTTGTGGAATTAACCAGCACAATAGGGAGAGTCTGGGGCAGTGGGACCTGTTTGTGGAATGATCCAGTACAATAGGGAGAGTCTGGGGCAGTGGGACCTGTTTGTGGAATGATCCAGTACAATAGGGAGAGTCTGGGGCAGTGGGACCTGTTTGTGGAATGATCCAGGACATTAGGGAGAGGCTGGGGCAGTGGGATCTGTTTGTGGAATGATCCAGTACAATAGGGAGAGTCTGGGGCAGCGGGACCTGTTTCTGGAATGATCCAGTTCAATAGGGAGAGTCTGGGGCAGTGGGATCTATTTGTGGAACGATTCAGGACAATAGGGAGAGGCTGAAGAAGTGGGATCAGTTTGTGGAATGGTCCAGGGCAACAGGGAGAGGCTGGGGGAGTGGGATTAGTTTGGGGATTGACACTGGGCTCCGGGGAGGGTGGGGCAGGGGGATTAGTTTGGGGAAAGAGACAGGGCTATGGGGAGAGAGTGAGGCAGTGGGATTAGTTTGGGGCTTGACACAGGGCTATGGGGGAGAGTGGGGCAGTGGGAAAAGTCTGGAGATTCAAACAGGACAATGGAGGGGGAGAGTAGGGCAGTGTGATTAGTTTGTGGACTGATACAGGACGATGGGGAGGGAGTCGAGCAGTGGGTTTAATTTGCGACTTGATGCATGGCTTTTCGGAGTGAGCCGAGCAGTGGATTTAGTTTAGGGATTGATACACGGCTATGGGGGAGCGCACGACAGTGGGATTAGTTTGTGGATTGATACCGGGCTATGGGAAGGGAGTCGAGCAATGCGATTAGTTTGGGGATTGATACAGGTCAATGAAGAGGGAGCGGGGCAGTGGGATTAGTTTGGGGATTGATACAGGGCTATGGGGGAGCGCGCGGCAGTGGGATTAGTTTGTGGATTAATACCGGGCTATGGGAAGGGAGTCGTGCTGTGCGATTAGTTTGGGGATTGATACAGGTCAATGAAGAGGGAGCGGGGCAGTGACATTAGTTTGGGGATTGATACAGGTCAATGAAGAGGGAGCGGGGCAGTGGGATTAGTTTGGGGATTGGTACAGGGTTATGAGGAGAGAGTGGGACAGTGGAATTGGTTTGGGATTGATACAGGGCTATGGGGAGAGAGCAGGGCAGTGGGATTAGTTTGGGGATTGATACACGGCCATGGGGAGGGAGTCGAGCAGTGGCTTTAGTTTGGTGATTGATACAGGTTAATGGGCAGCGAGTCATGCAGTGGGACTAGTTTGTGGAGTGATACATCGCTATGGAGAGGGAGTAGAGCAGTGGGTTTAGATTGTAGATTGACACACGACTATGTGGAGAGATCGGGGCAGTGGGATTCGTTTGTGGATTGATACAGTGCTCGGGGGAGGGGGTTGAGCAGTTGGATTAGTTTGTAGATTGATACAGGTCTATTGGGGAGAGTTGGGCAGTGGGATTTGTTTGTGGATTGATACAGGGCTATGAGGAGAGGGTGGGCAGTGGGATTAGTTTGGGATTGATACAGGGCTATTGGGAGAGAGTGGGGCAGTGGGATTAGTTTGGGATTGATACAGGGCTATGGGGAGAGAGCGGGGCAGTGGGATTAGTTTGAGGATTGACACAGGGCTATATGGAGAGAGTTGGGCATAAGTACCTCATAAGTACATCCCTACCCTTGAGCTGTAGCCCTCTCGACATGAATGCAAACATTGCATTTGCCTTCACCACTGCCGATTGAACTTTCACGTTCACCTTAAGAGAATCTTACACACGGACTCCCAAGTCCCTTTGTGCATATGATTTCCTAAACATTTCCACATTTACAAAATAGTCAACGCCTGCATTCCTCCTTCCAAAGTGCATACCCTCATACTTTTCCACATTGTATTCCATCTGCCACTTCATTGCCCACTCTCCGAGCTTGCCAAATCATTCTGCAGTCCCAGCTTCCTCAATACTATCGTTCCACTATTGAACTTTGTATCGTCTACAAACGTAGCAACAGTGCCTCATGTTCCTTCTTCCAGGTTATTAATGTTTAGTGTGAAAATGTGTGATCTAAGCACAGACTCCGGAGGCACACCAGTAGTCACCGGCTGCCAGATTGAAAAAGACTCCTTTATCCGCACTATCTGTCTTCTGCCAGTCGGCCAATCCTCTGTTCATGCAAGGATCTTACACTTAACACCATGGGCTCTCCAGTCTCCTATGAGGCACCTTGTCAAGGCCTTCTGTAAAACTAAATAAATTCCCCTTTGTCTAACTTCCTTGCTCGCTCCTCAAAGAAATCTAACACCAGACATCAGACATCAGACATGATCTCCCCTTGACGAAGCGGTGCTGACTCAGTCCTATTTTACCATGCACTTCCAAGTACTCCGCGATCTCATATTCAATGATTGACTCTAAAATGTTACTAATGAAGGGGCTGGTTTAGCACACTGGGCTAAATCGCTGGCTTTGAAAGCAGACCAAGGCAGGCCAGCAGCATGGTTCAATTACCGTACCAGCCTCCCCGAACAGGCGCCGGAATGTGGCGACTAGGGGCTTTTCACAGTAATTTCATTGAAGCCTACTCGTGACAATAAGAGATTTTCATTTCATGCGCGAAGTCAGTCTAATCAGCCCATAATTTTGCGTCTTCTGCCTCCCTGCCTTCTTAAACAGCAGTGCTACATTAGGGACTTTCCAGTCCTCTGGGAGCCTTTCTGCCTTCAGTGATTCCTGAAAGATTACCACCACTGCCTCCATAATCTCCTCAGCTATCTATTTTATGATTTCCACATATGCTTTTCCACATTGTATTCCATATGCCACTTCATTGCCCACTCTTTGGAAGGAGGAATGCAGGCTTTGACTATTTTATAATGTGGATTTCTTCAGGAAATCATGTAGTCCATCCTTTCAGTGTCCCCAGAAACGTCTCCTTAGTGATGGTCACTGCAGTCCCCTCTGTTCCCTGATTTTCCTGGAGCACTCGCATCCCACTGGTGTCTTCCACTGTGAAGACTGGTTCAAATTAAATATTCACCTCCTCTGCCATGTCTTTCTTTCCTATTATTACTTCTCCAACCACATTTTCCAGTGCTCCCGTCTATGTTCTTGCCTCTCTCTTACCTTTTATGTATTGAAAAATATATATTCCTACATTATTTTATTCATAGCTAGTTGCCCTTATATTTAATCTTCTCCCGCCTCATTGCTTTTTCTGTTGTCCACTGCTCGCTATTAAAATTTTCCCAATCCTCTGGCTTCCCACTAATCCTCGCCACCTTTTCTTCTTTTTATTTGGCTTGACTGCTGTCCTTGACTTCCCTCGTCAGCCATGGATGCCTTGTCCTTCACTTAGCATGTCTCCTCCTCCTTGGGATGAAATTCTGTTGTGCCTCCCGAATAAACCCCGAAAACTCCTGCGATTGGCGGTCCACTGTCTTCCTTGTTAGGCTCCATTTCCAAGCAACTCTGGCCATCCCCTCCCCCATGCCTTTGTATTTACCCTTATTTAATTGTAATACCGTTAGGTCTGATTCCATCTTCTCCCTTTCAAATTGAAGAATGTTTTCTATCATATTGTTGTCACTGCTTCCTAAGGGTTCATTCACCTTGACTTCCTTGACCAAGTCTGCCTCATTACAGATCACTGAATCCAGAATTGCCTGTCCCCGAGTAGGTTCTATCACAAGCTGCACCAAAAAGACACCTCTTAGACATTCCACAAATTCCTCTGCTCCTTGGATGTGACCACGTCTCTGTAACTCCTATCTATGACGCGTTCCGCCACCTGCATGCTCCTTAGTGCATCTGACTGCTGCTTCAACTGAACCACGCGGTTTGTGAGGAACTGCCATTGCTTACACTTTCTAAAGGCGTGGTGGACCGGAAGGCTGGAATAGTCACAAATCTGCCACATCTCACAGTTCGAGCACTGCACCCCTCTGAGTGACATTTATGCACTGGTTAATTAATTCAAAATAAATGCTTACATTGTTATCAGATTCAGTTATAATTTACGATATGGCCCTGGCGCTTGATTTTTACTGTTAAATGAAATGCTAAACATTAATCCCTGCCCTCAGGTTCAGCTGCTCCTCTACCTAGTTAATTTATTAGCTGCTGCAGTTCTATAGAACCTTGATTAGGCCACACTCAGAATGTGGGTTCAATTCTGGTCTCCACACCACCAGATGGATGTGGAGGCTTTAGAGAGGGTATGGAAGAGTTTCCAATGATATTGTCTGGCATGGAGAAGGTTAGCTATTAGCGTCAGTTGGATGACAATGGTTAGCACTGCTGCCTCACGGCGCCGAGGTCCCAGGTACGATCCCGCACTGGGTCACTGTCTGTGTTTGCGTGGGTTTCGCCCTCAGAACACAAAGATGTGCAGGGTAGGTAGATTAGGTGCGCAAAATGGCCCCTTAATTGGATAAAATGAATTGTGTACTCTAAATTATTTTTTTTTAAGACAAAAGATGAACTCGGTTTGTTATCACTGATACTTCGGAGGTTGAGGGGCGACCTGATAGAAACCTACAAAATTATGAGCGGCAGGGACAGAATGGATAGTCAGAGGCATTTTCCCAGCCTGAAAGAGTAAATTAAGAAGCGACAGAGATTTAAGTGTGGGGGGCAAAGTTTAGAGGAGATGTGCGTGGACGCTTTTTTACATAGAGGTTAGTTGGTGCCTGGAAGGCACTTCAGGAGGAGGCGGTGGAAACACGTACGATAGTGACGTTTCAAAGGCGCGTTGAGAAATAAGAGTAGCATGGGAATACAGGGAAACGGACGCCGGAAGTATGGAAGATTTAAGTTAGGTGGGCAGCATGTCCAGCACAGGCTAGAGGGCCGAAGGGCCTGTATCTATGTTGCACTTATCTTTGTGCTTTATTAATTGACCTAACTATTTATATCAGGGATTGCTCATCCAGTAGTCCAAAATCGTAATCAAAAATATATGTTTCAAGTGTTTGTCTTGAACAATGAAGACAAGGTAATGGGACTGAGAGACTGGAGGAGATAATCCCACACCTTCTGGGCTCGGCAGCTGAATACAAGGCATCATGTGTTCAACTATTAATATAATAATACTCTTTATTAATAAAAGTAACAATAATCTTTATTAAAGTCACGTGTAGGTTTACATTGACACTGCAATGAATGTGAAAAGCCCCTTAGTCGCCCACTCCGGCGCCTGTTCGAGTACTCTGAGGGAGAATTCAGATGTCCAATTCACCTAAAAGGGCGTCTTTCTGGACTTGTGGGTGGAAACTTGTGCACCAGGAGGAAGCCCGAACAGACACGTGGAGAACATGCAGACTCCGTTATAGACAGTGACGCAAGACAGGAATCGAACCTGGGACCCTGACGCTGTGAAGCAACAGTGCTAATATCTGTGCTACCGAGCCGCTCTTAAATCAGGAATCCTCAAGAATTGGGAGAGTGTCTGTGTCACGGAGAGCTATGAATCTGCTGTGTAATACTGAGAAATAAAATACCAAGGCCAGGGCAGTGTTTGATTCTCATACAATCTGCCAGCTCCAATCTTGATCATCACATTGGACCCCTAGCATTGGGCAGTCCATTAAACCATGGAAACATACTTTAATTGATAAATAATGAATGAAAGCAGTAGTGACTGATCATATTCGTATTGTGAAACTGTCAGTATTTTGCCGAGGACAAACCCGAGAGGATACAGAAGGGAACCAATAGGACCAGTATTCCGAACAACGCCAGCGGGAGTTTGTGGTTATCCAGTTCTGGCAGTCAGATAGCCTCAATAATTTAAATAAATATGTAACAGAATATATAATTGTTTTTCAGGCCATTACTTCCCGGCTTCGATCACTCAAACAGCTGAGGCATCTCAGTAGAAACAGGCAGTGAGATCACAAGGTATTCCGCCAAATAGCAGCGATAATTCTAGTAATGAATGGATTTAAAACGTGAAAGATAATTGCTGGTATTCATAGACATTTCTAAATGCATATTATTCCGAAAAGTACAAACCTTTCTAGATATATTCAGTAATCACTGGATTGAAAATAATCAGGTTCTTGTCAAGATGATTCGATTGAACAACAATCACAGTTTAGTTAATTGTGAGCCAAAATGCACATAGATACATAGAAGAAACGAGCAGGAGGAGATCTTTTGGCCCTTCGAGCCTGCTCCGCCATTCATCACGATCAAGGCTGATAATCCAACTCCATAGCCTAATCCTGCTTTCTCCCCATCGCCTTTGATCCCATTCTCCCCAAGTGCTACATCCAGCCGCTTCTTGAATGTATTCAAAGTTTTAGCAACAACTACTTCATGTGGTAATGAATTCCACAGGTTCACCGCTCTTTGTGTGAAGAAATGCCTCCTTATCTCTGTCCGAAATGGTTTACCCTGAATCCTGAGACCGACCCCTGGTTCTGGACACACCCATCATTGGTAACATCTTCCCTGCATCTACTCTGTCTAGTCCTGATAGAATTTTATCAGTCTCTATGCGACCCCCCTCATTCTTTTGAACTCCAGGGAGAACAATCCCAACCTAGTCAATTTTTCATCGTATGACAGTCCCGCCATCCCTGGAATCAGTCTGGTAAATTGACTGCACTGCCTACTCCCACATGTTCAATTTATTGTATTATTGTTGTGAAGTCAGGATTTACAGACTTTATTTGAAATAAAATAATATTGTGATTATTGTCTGAACAATATTTAGAATACACCTAAGAGTATTGGAAGAAACAATCCTTTAATAATCGCACTGAAAGCTGCAATTAAATGTTCTTTGTTATTTACCGTGTTCAATGGACTGAAAACTAATTTTATGCTTTATATCAATTTTGGGCAAATCATGACGGTGTAATATATATCATCCTAGATTCCATCACTGGAGTGCTTAGTTTTCTTTGGTAAAACAGGCAGAGAGAATTGTCACACTATTCGGTCATGGCACAACAATGATTAATGGAATAAAAACCTGAGATATAATTGCTGGTATTGTAGACATGGAAATTATTTCTCAATACATATTATTGTGACAAGTTAAAATACTTATACATAGCGTTAGTGATCAGTGGATTGAAAGTAATCAGTATCTTGCCATGATAATTCTTTTGGAAAATGAATTTCGCTTCAATGTCATGTACACGGTTCACCGTCCCGCGAGTCCCGTTACCAGCACTGCATGCCCCCGCCGCAACAGGAATGTTGGTTCCCGCAGCCGGTCAATGATGTTTCCCATTGTGGCCACCCCACGCCAGCGAGAAACCCGCCGACATGGGCGCGCTGCCGGCGGAATTGGAGGATGCTGCCGAGGGAGAATCCCATTGATTGGGAATGTGAGCTGAACAAATGCATTTTTAATTGATGCTATTATTGTTGTGTGGTCAGGAATTACAGATTCTGTTCCACTGATTATCAATCTTCATTTGATTATGGTCTGAACAGTAATTGGAAACCGCTTGTGATTATTGG